>NC_089841.1:260101951-260252161 GCF_035609145.1 Eleutherodactylus coqui | reverse complement strand
AGTAAACGCAGGGTGAACAATGCAGCGTTTTACATGGGTGAGAGTGGCCTAACTGTGTGAAGTAAAGTGCTGCATCTGAAAAAAGGTGCTTAAATTCCCATAAAGATATATCAGGAAATGATTTAGACCTGAATTTTTAACGTATGTATTTTAAAAAAAACTAAAATCAGACACAAATTGTAACTCATGATTGATTAGGAAGTTGATTAAACTGAAGGAAAGTTCCAGTCAGACAACATATGGAATATTGTGTAGCGTTTTGGGCGCCTGTGAATAAGAAAGACACAGCTGAACTGGAGCAGATTTAAAGGCAGATGACAAAAGTAATTAGAGAAGTTGGTGGATGACCGTACCCAGAAAGAAGATCAAGATGAAGATTGTTTAGTTTGGAAAAGTTGGTCTAGGAGAGACTTAATTACTGTGTGTGAATATATCAAAAGCCAATGCAGAGCTTTATTATCTTTTCATACCTAGCCCTGTAACCATGACAAGAGCTCCTTCACTATATCTTGAGCAGGGTGGTCAGACTTTTCTTGTATAATATTCAATTTAGCTTGGAGTACTGCAATCCACCGAACCAAATGGGAGATGTTAAAATACCTCAACAGCGCCATCTATTAGAAGGTAGGTTTCCTGCAAGTCAATGCACAGCATTTCAACTGGCCTTATAACATGACTGAGAATACGAGCCATAAACATGTTTTTGTTTATATTTCGAGTTACATTAGAAGGCCTGTTAGGTGATGGGACAATGACCTGTAGGAAAGCTACCTTCCAATAGGTGGCATTGCTGAGGCATTTTAACATTTCCCATTTGCACAAGCTTTCCAGCGGAACATTGCATGACTTTTAAAGTCTTCTCACACCTACTTCATGGCGTCTACAGGAAGAAACAATACCTCTCCTGACTCACTGTACCAAATAATGTATGAAATTAAATTAAATTTGGGAAAATCCTCTGACCAAGTCTCAAAAGGCCGGATATGGCTTGCCAGTGAGCCTTTTATTGTTGCCAGGGTCATCTACACACTAATCTATGAAAATGCTGCCTCTCCACTATGGTTTAGAAGTTATTAGTAAATAGTCTTCAGTAGTAAACCAAAACAGAGATCTTGTGGTCCCTGCCGTGATGTCGACCTGTAGACTGCAATCTACTCTTTGCCTGTCAATAGACTAGAGGAGAGACAGTTGGGTTTTGTATTTTTAATGTAAGAGCAGTCACAATTTCAAACCTCAGAATAGCATACTTTTTAAGGTTTTTTTGTCCCCCGGAAATGGAGACAACTGGCAATTAGGTAAAATAGTTTGTTTTTGTTTCTTCTGGATTAACACTGCAGAATCCTAAAAGACATTATGTGAGTGAGAATCCTTGCATCAGCTACAAAAGATACCCTGGAAGTGTAATCTGAGCCGTGCTAACCAGACAGCCCCGTTCGCAGTGCAGTATCCTTTTCGGTATCACATATAAAGTTCCCATTTGCTTTAATGAGTGCTTTGTATACTTTACTTCTATTCAAATAGAAACCCTGAAATGAAGCATTGACTTTAATGAGTTTGATCTCTGACCAAATTTCAATTTCAGTTTTTTTTGGTGGATAGAATAGTGTAGTCAACAACATTATTGTGTCCTTCTAGAAGGAAAGAAGCAGCTGAAAACCAGGCCAAAAAGAATTCAAAGTTTGCACCTCTGATGTCTGTTTGTCTCACTTAAGTCAATGCTTCCGTTTAGAGGTCTTTTTAGGGTCCTGTTTGAATACCGATTTCATTTATTGAAGTGAACCCCTTGGACAGGTTTCACATAATGCTTTTTGTAGTGTGTTTTTGTTACTTTTTTGTAAATGTCTAAAACACTGTAGTAAGTATGTCTACGTACATAGGATTGATTAAAACGTAATATGCTTTGCATGCTCTTGGTATGGTCTTTTTTTCTGGTGTTTTTCTCTATAGTTTTTCTATAGAATTTCAAAAGTGCCAGAAAACCGCGTGTCGAAAATGTTCAAAAACACTTCACCACAATTCATGTAAAAACGTACTTTAAACATCAAGCATTTTTTATGCAATTTAAAATGCTACAAAAACACTGTGTGAAAGACGCCTTATAATGTGGAGGTGTTGGGTGTGCTTACATTAGGGGACAGTTTCATACCTCTGCTGGAGTTTTCCTTAGTTGACATACGATGCAGTCTGTAATGCATCTATAGTATGTCATGTTGTATTAGCTTTAATTTTGATCACCATTATTTTCTTTACCTACCTGCCCCTTTGTTTCAGTACATTGGTAAGTATAAACCGTTTTCTGTGATTTTTCTGTATATTCCCTCTTTTCAGCGATTTCTAACATGTCTAAGAATGCTTTGATTACTCTGATATTTTTAAATACTAAATACTGCCAATTACAAAGATTCTCAAAGAATATCAGAGATAGAGTAGAAGGAGAGGGTCTCTCAGACTCCAGACCCCTCTTTACTAACACGAGGATTACATTGAGATCTCACCTATCCCGCATTATAGCCATTAACAAATAACCAGCTTTTAGCTGCAATCAGTTTGAAAGCAGCTAAGAACTTGAATGTCAATGCATTTCAGCCACATAGCAGCAGCAATATGGAAGCCACCCAAGCCCTTCTGGGAGTCAGACCGATGTAAGTGCATCCGTATCTGAGATACTGTGAAATGTATCAATTATGGAAAGAAATAGCAAATTGTTAAAATGGGCAGAGGGATAGTAATTGCTGGTTAAGATACTTTATTAGCACAATTGCAGGGAAATTTCTGTCACATATTTTGTGAGAAAACCTAAGTAATAGAAATATTTCACAAAGAGTTATCTGCCATAAGTTATCCTAAGTTATATTGAACACTAGAAGAAAACTGCGCTCGGAATAACTGATTTCTGCAGGTTCTACTAGAAAAGTAAGGAGCATTATTTAAACATCTGCATTTTGCTATTTAAGAAAAACATGCTCGTAGAAAATTGTCTCATGGGCCGGGTGATTGGCTACAAATGACGAAGGAACGCTCCTTAGAGTAAAGCATGCAGCGTACGATGTCTGCCATTAAAGCGCTGTAAATTGAAGATCAGGACCGTTCAAGTGTAGCTAAAAAATACAGAGTTGAAAAGAGGTTGAGTAGTTAGATATGTTATAGTTAATATTATTAGTATGTTGAACCCAATTTTTGGGATTGTGAAGTGCCTGGTATGTCTACTGCATAACATAAAGTAGTAGTAAAGGCAGAGCCGGGCATGCTGCACTACTTTGTTTGGGAAAATATGGGAGGTGAATGATGGGAGCGGAATAGACCTATTATAGTCAATGGGTTCCTTCTGATGCCATATGTTTCCATTATAGGATGGATAAGACATTCCTTTTTCCTTCTGCCACGATGGAACAGGAAAACGGAAAGCCAAATGCTAATGTGAATATAGCTTACAACTGGAATAAAGATTAAGATTTTAGTAGACTATGTACAGAAACTGTCAGCCAAGCACTCCATTAGCTGGCCGTCACATCCACTGATGCTCAGGAACCAAACGATCAGATACGTTAAAGTCCAACGCTACCAAAGCACTTTTTACCAATGACAGCCTGTCTGGACTCAAACCCAGGAGCTCCTGTACTCCTGGCAGCATCTCTACCTACTGAGCCATTCAGCCCTTTGGACAGCTCCCCTGCATGACCTTAGCCTTGTTCTCAGTTCCTGCAATCCAGTCCCTGTTGTAGCTCTGCCATGTTTCTGATTGGACATTCTATGAAAGCCTGGCCCGTCCACTATCTCTTTGCATGATTATTGTGCTTGCTGCCTTTAGTCAAATTCTGCTCCTCTCTATACAATTGCTGTTACCTGTTATGACTTCTGGCTAAATCCTGACTATGCTTCCTGCATGCTCCCTGGTACTGCAACTGTTACTTACCTGCTCGCTTGGGTTACAACACAAGGCTCGAAACCCGCTTCAGGTCATTACACAGCCAGTCTTTCCCTGTAGACATTACATTATCTACAGGATCCACCTAAATTCATCATATGCATACGGTAAGCTTCAAAGGGAGTAAAATTCTATAGAAATTAATTAAGGTAAATTTCCTATAGTTTTTCCAATCATTCTGGTCAATTTATTTACATGCAATGGAATACATTGTTAGCACCGAAAATCCATCATCGAACATCATGTTGACAGAATAAGCTGATTTTCATTGAAATTCCAATATGTCATCCAGAAAGATATAAACACAATCATTTCAGACGAAGACCATTCATATATCAAACAGTTCCGACCTTCATGTGTAATGCAGAATCATACTGTTGCCTCTTCTGTGTCCTCCTTATATTGATGACATCTGAGCATGATGTCAAATCTAGATACTAAAGTATGACATGGAGATGCATATTGTTTCACTTAGCTCCTCTGGACATACTGGAAGAGTGCAGCTGTCTATGGTGCTGTCCTACATCTGTGCAGCTGAACATGTGCAGGTGAATAAATGTGTAAGGTGCTGGTTGCTGTGCATGAAAGAACTATAGAAACAGACAATGCCACCCTTCTATATGTAGGAAGAGACAGAAAATTGTATTTTTCCACCCAAATCATTGCATGCTATTTTCTAGTTGGGCATATTGTCTCCCCATAGGCCACAGTAAAGTTACTTTCTGAATCTACAGCCACAAGAGAAGTCCAAGGAAAGCAATAGTTGATCCACTTGTATCTTTAATAAGACACCAGTATGCTACATTTGGTGCTGTGTGAATTCAGAGTGTGGAAAAATCCATGTTGGAAACTATGCAAAAAAACTCATAACTAAAGAACTTGGGAAGCATAAGGGTGAGAGAAAAGAAAGTGAAGGTTTCCAGACGTTCAAAGATAGAAGACACCATCTGTGTTCCAGGATGTGAGTTTGTGCCAGTTTAGACCACAAGGTTCAGGTGATCCTTGGCCTATAAAGAGGCACAGAGGTTGGTAACAGTATTCACACACACAATCTTTTCAGCAAGAGAGTCTCGCTGGCGCTGTTCTTGGCATCTTTTTTTCTGCGTTTTTTAGGCAAAATAATACTGCTGCCAAATATTAACAGTGAGTTCATAGGGAAATCTAAAATGTACTCCACATGGTGTTTTCTGTGGCTTTTTTCACTTGTCATTGGTTTTGTGTTTTTTCATATAGTGGAAAAGAAACCTGAAAAAAAAACATATGTCGGGGGCGTGGCCTAGATGCGGGCAGAGCCAGTTGTGCAAACCTGAGCTCCGTCTAGCTTTAGGCTTTAAAGCTACAAGAATAAGCTTTTTTCCAGCACCTCAGCTTATCAAAGCCTGTCGCAAGGTCCCTGGCAGAGTATGCCGAAGAGACGAACCTCCAAAGCCCCTCTGCAAAAAGTCTCAGACTTTTTCTCCTCCCGCAGCCCGGGACAGAGAGGACCAACAGGAGAAGATGGCTCCCCCCACTCCACGAGCTCCAGCTCCTGCAGCTGCCTGTCACAGCGGGGATGCTCCTGCCGATGAGACAGAGGGACTTCAAGATGAGCTGTCAGCCGCTCTGCTCAAGCGTCGGGTGAGTGCAATGAAACCCGATCTGAATTCCATAGCTAGCTCTAAAATGGCACCAGAACGCTCTCACTCCATATCTGCCCCTCCCACTCCCTCTGCAAGTCCAGAGAAGCAGAGACCACATCTCTCCCCTCATATTAACTCATGCCAGGAATCATATCAAGCAGGAGAAGATCCTATTAATGACCTTCCCTCCTCAAATCTCCCTGCTTCAGAGGATTTTATCAAGCACATGATTCTAGCCCTGCGTGGCTCCCTGCAAAAGGATATTAAAGCTCTTTCACACTCATTTAACGCCTCCATGCAGGACCTAGAAATACGCACTGACCACATTGAAAGTAAAATGGGAGAAATAACAACTTCTCACAACAAGTTAATTGATGCGCATTATGCGCTGGAGGAGGAGGTGGAAAATATCAAGAACAAACTGACTGATCTGGAAGACAGAAGCAGAAGAAATAATGTCAAATTCAGAGGCATTCCGGAAAGTGTAACCCAATACGATCTGAAAGATTTTCTCACTAAACTAATAAAACAACTTCTTCCAAGTTCCTCAGAACAAGATTGTATCCTGGATAGAGCTCACAGATTAGCAAAACCAAACTTTCTTCCGGATTCAATCCCACGCGATGTGATCGCAAGAATTCATTTCTTTCACATAAAAGAAGCCCTAATGATGGCATCAAGAACCTCTAACCCTCTTCCACCTCCGTTTACCAACGTCAAGCTTTTCACGGATCTCTCCCAATCCACAATCCAAGCTAGAAAAGCCTTTTCTCAAATCACCTCAGCTCTGAGATCCGCCAAAATCCCCTACAAATGGGGTTTCCCACTAATAATTCACAAAAATAATGCAATCCAAATAATTTCTTCACCAGAAGAGGGTGCCAAAACCCTAAAAAAAGGCTTCCAATCGCCGCTCACTTCCTTCTACTCCTCCTTGAGGGAATTGGGTTAATACTAAAGATTTTCCTCTTTCATCAAGTTTGTTTCACATGCTGGACTTTAAATCCTCTCAATACAAGATAAAGGCTATTGTCTATGTGCCGAACTTTCCCCCCCCCCCCCAAATGTATCAGGTTTTAAGACCTGTCATTTTTCTCTATTTCATCTGTTCCTTTCCACAGGTCGCCAACTGTTTCTCCAGAGCTTACTTCCGCTACAACTCTGAAAGAAACATACCTCCGTTTCTTCCTACAAGAAGACCTGTCTCTGTTTTTGTGAGTTTCACAGTTCATGTATTGTTTGTTATGTATGCTGCCACACTAATTCCATTTCAAATGCACTCACTAAGTATATACAATGTCGATCAACATTTGCTTGTTAAACGTTAAAGGACTCAACTCCCCCTTTAAAAGGGCGATGGTTTGGAGGGACGCGAAGCTAGCAAATATTGATGTGTTATGCCTACAGGAGACACATTTCAAGCAACATTCATATCCCAAATTCTCAAACAAATCCTATCCCAACATCTTCCTTGCAAACGCCCCAAAAAAGCATGCAGGTGTGCTGATTGCCTTTAAAGATAAGATAAATTTCTCCCTGAAAGACCAAATCACCGATACAAAAGGTAGATACCTTATCTTGCTCGGCACAATTAATGAGACCCCAATAACATTAGTAAATGTCTATGCGCCCAATAAATCACAGATTTCCTTCCTAAATAAATTAATCAAAAAAGTTAAGAAAATCCACATGGGCAAGTTAATCCTCTGTGGAGACTTTAATGTCATCCCAGACAAAAAACTTGATACCACAGCACAAACAAGAATGACACCTACGCTTCAACCTTGGATTCACAAGGAAGGACTCTACGACCCCTTTAGATGTCTAAATTCTGCCTCAAGAGAATTCACCTACTACTCCCCAAGACACCAGACCTTTTCATGAATCGATCTCTTCTTAACTGACAGATGGTCTCTAACTTCAGTTACAAGCTCCCCAATAGGTACCACCACATGGTCTGATCACGCCCCCATCTATCTAAAGTTCAACATCAACGCCCCCTTCAACCCAACCAGAATTTGGCGAAACGATATAAATCTGCTCAACTCTCCCACCAACCAAAAACTAATAAAAAATGCTCTAGATGAATACTTCTCCATAAACGCCACTCCAGATATAAAGAATTTTACGCTGTGGTGTGCCCATAAAGCTGTAATAAGAGGAGTATTAATAAAGCTTAAAATTCAAGAAAGAAAAAATAAACAAGCAAAAATAAATAGCTTACTAGACAACATCAAGATACTGGAGAGGGCACAACAGGAATCTCCCAAAAACAATCTTCATCTAGAGCTAACTTCTCTGAGAAGAGAATTGAGGAAACTCCTACTAGACAATTACAACAGAAATCGTACCTTCCTCAAAGCCAACTACTATTCCTATATTGACAAGCCTTCAAAATTAATGGCTAAGTTAGTAAAAAAAAACAGAATAGAGCTAAAATCCCCTACATAAATCACACCAATGATCCTACCGTAAAAATTTCCCACCCCCAACAAATATCAGAGCAATTCAAGAATTTCTACTCCAATCTCTATAACTTAGACAAAGATATAAACACCCCCCAACCCACTACAGACATTATAAAAAAATTCTTGGATAGTGTGTCCCTCCTTTCCTTAGCATCTCAAAATGAGTCTCTAAACAACTCAATATCTATCCCAGAAATAACTAGAGCCATAAAAAGCCTAAAAAAATCACAAATCTCCTGGCCCTGATGGCCTATCTAACGAATATTACAAAATCTTCGCTACCTCTCTCCCCTCACCTAGCATCCATATTTAATGATGCAATTAATCAAGGAGAAATGCCAGAAGAGATGTTACAAGCCACAATAATCACCATCCCCAAACCTGGGAAAACAACTACCTCTCCTGCGAACTTCAGGCCCATTTCGCTTTTAAATACCGACACAAAACTATACTCAAAAATATTAGCAAATAGGCTCTTAGAGCTTCTACCCTCGATCATCCATAATGATCAAGTGGGCTTCACGAGGGGCAGAAACGCAACAGATGGTGCGCGGAAAACTCAGAACCTGATAGAATTGACAGACTCGAGTCGGACGCCTTCTCTCTTCCTTTCCCTGGATGCAGAGAAGGCGTTTGATAGAGTCCACTGGGGGTTCGCTTTTGCTGTTCTCCACAAATTTGGAGTGGGAGACAATTTTCTACGTGCGGTTCAGGCCCTCTACGTGAAACCTTCAGCAAGGGTTCTGGTTGACGGTGCTTTGTCCTCACCATTCCCTATCACAAATGAAACACGTCAGGGATGCCCTCTTTCCCCCTTACTGTTTGTAATGCTGATAGAACCACTTGCAGAAATGATCAGAATGTCCCCAACAATTAAAGGCATCCCAGTTGGCCTGAGGCAATACAAAATCGGCCTCTTCGCTGATGATGTCCTGGTTTCCCTGACAGATCCTCTAAACTCATTAAGGGGTGTATATAATTGCATCTCTCAATTTAGCCTAGCATCCTTTTACAAACTGAATCTAGATAAATCTCAGATCATGGGATTCAACATAGATAAATCACTGAAAAACGACATCTAAAAAGAATTTCCCTTCCAATGGAAATCAGAAATTTCCTATCTTGGAATCAAACTTTGCAACTCCTCATCAAAAATTGTCTCCTCAAACCTAGATCCGCTTCTCTCTTCTATCAAAATTGAACTTGGGGAGCTGGGGAAGACGGAACCCTCTTGGCTTGGCAGGATGACCCTTTATAAGATGTTAATTCTGCCAAAGGTGCTATACCTTTTTCGCACACTGTCTTTTCCGATTCCTCAAATTATTATTACCAACTTTCAAAAACAACTATTAAATTTCATATGGAATAATAAAAAACCTAGAGTCGCGGCCTCTATCCTATACCTACACAGAAAACAGGGTGGATTGGGGGTTCCCAATCTTCAAACCTATTACAACGCGACTATTTTGAGCCAATCTAGCACATGGTTAAAAGACGCCCAACTACCCTCCTGGTGTCATATAGAAAGACACAGAAACCAAAACAGAACCCTAGGTTCTCTCATGAAAGCCTCAATTCTAAGTGTCCTCCAAACAGATAACCCGTCCCTCCCCCATACTCAAACCCTTTCTCCATTAATGCTAACTACTCTTCATTACTGGAATCTCCTAGCATACAAATTCAAATCGACTATCGAGGGTCCCTTATCAAACCTTCCTTTGGAGATTCTTTCCTACTTCATCCAAGATTTAAACCTCAAAGAATGGTCTCGGAGCGGAGTTAGACTCATTTCCGATCTCTTGGACGGGGAGAAACTTCTTGCCTATCGAGCTATTAAATCCAAATTCAACCTTCCTGATAAAGAGGCCTTCTCATACTTAAAAATATCCTCCTTCCTCCATAGCTCTCAAATAGGAAATTGTGCTTTTCTAAAGGAACTAGAATCCTTGCTTTACAAATGCACAAATTCCAAAAACTCCTTAACAAGACTGTTTTACGACTCTAACTCAGGTAACATGAGTAACACAAAAAAAATACACTTGTTAAACTGGGAACACGACTTGCAGAATAAATTCCATGTTGACCAGTGGGTTAAATCTTTTGAATTAGCAAACAAAGCCACCCTATCGGCAGGTCTTCTCCAAACCCATTATAAAGTTTTGACTAGGTGGTATTACACTCCCACAAAACTAGCCAAATGTTTCCCAGGTAGTAGCAAAGAGTGCTGGAGGAACTGCGGATACAAGGGCTCACTTTTTCACATATTCTGGGAGTGTCCTAAGATACAGACCTTTTGGAAGGAAGTGTATGGAACTATTCAAACTGTCACAGGAGTTCGCCCTACATACTCTCCTCATCTAGCCCTTCTCCTCTTAAATTGTGACTCCCTTCCTTCAAAAAAAAGAAAATGGATATGCCACTTCCTTCTTGCTGCGAAGAACATTATTGCAAGAAATTGGAAGGCAGTCTCTTCTCCTGCGCTAAAGGAGTTGCTGAACCTAACATCGGACCATCACTGTTATGAAGGACTCTATGCAAAAAGCAACAACTCTCTTCTTAAATTCACAAGCATATGGAAACCTTGGCAGCATTTCGAATTAAACTGTTTGTTCTAAATTTTATGGTAGTTACACCATTTAAATGTTTATTTGAATATATCAGAAAATGATATCACCTATTTCTTTACGAAAGCGTATCAACGTCACCTCAACAGTCTATGTACATTATATGTATCTCTTATGTAACAATCTATGTCTCTTTTATGTTAGACCGCTCAATTTTGAGCACCAAATTCTAAAACATGTAAACTTGCTTTTATGTACGCTTTGAAAAAACCAAATAAAAAACATTGTTTAAAAATGTCAATGCCACAAAGATTCTATGTGAAGGAGCCTTAGTAAAGCATCCTAGGTTGTCCATAGTAAGTGAGCAGGTAAGGAGCAGTGTATTGTGGGACCATTCCCCTGGTGCATGCAAGTAGGTTCCAGCCCGATAGAACAATGGGTGCATGGAAGAGTTTGGCTCAGACCATACTAATAAACAGGAAAGAGGAATCCAGTATCCATAAAAGAAACACAGGACAAGGCGTAGCTCTTGCGATGCTTACCTGCGAGTGTGATGTGTATGGCAAGAAAAACACATCACATTGCATCACTGCACACATCACATTGCATCACTGCACTCGTAATTTTTCCTTGCATGATTTTTTTTAATAGTAGAGATTGAAAAATTGAATTACAGCATTGAAATCAATTGGATATTTTCATCTATGATATCTGACCATATCACAATTTGTCAGATATCACGTGTGAAAATCACCCTCTGGAAGCACCGAAAGGCACGTTAAGGATGGATATATAAAGCATGGGGTCTGTGTTATCAACAGGAAGAGGTCTTCGGCATCATAAGTTGTTGGGGCAGTCACTTTGCAACTATTCCTACAGCTGACTTGTTGGATGGGGGTCAGCTGACCACATTGTTTAGTCTAGCCTCATTCAGAGAGCAGTTTCTTATTGGCTAGCCTCCCGTTAAGTATTTTTAGCTTGTGCAGTAAAGTGCAGTTGATAGCTGTGATAATGTACATTTATCCAGCATTCCTTGTTCTAGTACTGAGTACTTTGTTCCGGTCTAGTCTGTCCAGTTAATGTGTCTTGTTCCTTGGTTATCCCTAGTGCAGACTGCGTTTGTATTTTCATTCCCTGTTTGTTTCTGTCTGCTTTGGTTCATATTCCTCACAATACATTACTGTATTGCTAACATTAGAGTAGTGTTTCTCTGGTTGTTATGTTAGTTCTATACTCCCTGCTCGAGTCTCTACTGTCTGTGCAGCCTAATTAGTCCCCAGTCTTATCGATTATCAGATTTGCGCACCTCAATAGCGCCTTTGGTGCACAAATGAACCCATCAAAAGCAATGCGCTTGTGTGAGAGAGCCCTAAATCTCATCCACTATGACATTACTATAAGGGCTCCTTCACATGGCCATGTTTGCGCACGTTTTCGCACATGCAAAATTTGCGTGCACTAAACAGAGAATAGGGCACATTGATTTTAATGGGTTAATTCTCATGAGCGCATTTTGCGCGGGCATTTTGTGCATGTGCAGAAAAATAGATCCTGCTCTATTTTCCTATGTTTTGCGCAGCAATACTGCCATAAAAGTCGATGGGAGGGGCAAAATTACGCAAGAGGAAGAGTGTGACACTGCACAAAGTGCAGGAAAAGAAGGCAGCTGGCCCTTATTAGGCATAAATAGCCAATAAAATCCGCAGAGGGTGTATTGCATGCGTGTGAACTGGCCCTGCATGCCCAAAAATTACAGTAAGTGCTTTGACAGATGAAAGTATGTGCAAATACGCTCGCTGCAATGGAGTGTATTTGCGGATGATCAAGGTTTGGAGATGGCAGTAATCAAGCTGCTACACGCGTGGGTGTGCATAGTAATGTAGTTTCTGTGCTCCCAAGGCCAGTTTACACATGCGTGATATTCCCTTTCCGTGGAATATAATGGCCATTTAAAGCCTAATTAGGGTCGGCTGTCTTTTTTTGCCTGCATTGTACACAGGGTTAGTACCTTCCCCTTTCTTTTTTTTAAGCTACCATAGAAGTCTATGGCAGCATTCTGCGTAACACAGACAAAGATCGAGCAGGTCCTGTCTTTGCTCTTACGAAAATTCAGCACGACAAAAACAGGTTCGTCTGCACAAAGCCATCAAAATCAAATGCTTTGCTTCATCACGTTATACGAGCGAGATTTTCACGTATGGAAATGCCACCGCAAATACATTCCTCTCTTTAAGCCCTAAGGCCCACATTTATCAATATATTTGCTCCAGTTTTTGATGTAAGTTATAAATTGTTGTAAAAATGTGCATTGTCATCATGGAGAGTGGTTTATTAAGCTAAAAGACTGAAAATGGAACATTCTTGGTGCAAAATTACGCCTGCTCAGGCATAACTGTCATTTTCTGACACTTTGGCCATCTGAACATGGATTCCACATGTGGGAGCCTGCAGCGGAATTGCGGCTGAGTGAGTAAGTGAGTGAGCTACATGCTCCACCCCTGATCACATGACAGTGACATCATCAAAGGTTCTCAAACATAAAACATACAGAGCCTGACAGCAGCCGTGTGCTTACAGGACCTGTGATGATGTCACACAGTCACTTGGGCTCAGTGTCCGTGAGTGAGTTACATGATCCACCCCGATCACGGGATGGTGATGTCATCACAGTTCTTTCACTTTATTGAAAACCTGCAGAGCTGGACAGCAGCCATGTACTTACAGCACCAGTGATGATGTCACCATCATGTGATCAGTCACCTGTGTGGGAAGGGTCAGGGGTCACGTGACCAGGGAGTGATCAGTGTGTGCAGGACTCTGCTGTGCTGGTTGTGATCCCTGTTGTATGGGATGAAAATTGTATATAGCAGAGCTATATATAATGTACATATAGCAGAGCTGTGTATTTGACGTGCATGTAGCAGAGCTGTGTGTGTGACATGCATGTAGCAGAGCTGTGTGTGACGTGTATGTAATAGAGCTGTGCGTGTGTGAAGTGCATGTAGCAGAGCTCTGTGTGTGACGTGAATGTAGCAGAGCTATGTGTGTGATGTGCCAGTAGCAGAGCTATGTGTGTGACGTGCCAGTAGCAGAGCTATGTGTGTGACGTGCCAGTAGCAGAGCTATGTGTGTGACGTGCCAGTATGTGATGTGCATGTAGTAGAGCTGTGTGTGTGTGAAGTGCATGTAGCAGAGCTGTATGTAACGTGCATGTAGCAGAGCTGTGTATGTGTATGAGGTGCATGTAGCAGAGCTGTGTGTGATGTGCATGTAGCAGAGCTGTGTGTGTGTGTGACATGCATGTAGCAGAGCTGTGTGTGTATGGGGTGCATGTAGCAGAGCTGTGTGTGTGTGTGTGACATGCATGGAGCAGAGCTGTGTGTGATGTGCATGGAGCAGAGCTCTGTGTGTGACGTGCATGTAGCATGGCTATCTGTTATCTATCAAACACCCTAGAGGCGCAATGATGCTGATGTCATCACAGGTACCAAAAACAGCAGGTCCTAAAATAGCTGCTGTGTGCTTATAGCTCTAATCCTTTCACTGTATTATATTAGTAAGTGGCGCCAGCAGAAACACTGGTACTATAATTACCTGATAATTACTAGTATATCCTATAATATGCTACTAAGTGTAAAGCAACATGCGGTATGACAATCTCCGAGCAAGTAGATCCAACTAAACCCAGCAATTATTCTATTCAGTGTACTATGTTACGCTTACATACTATGTTACTATATTACAATGATACTTCGCTCTTCCTAGAATGCATTGGAAATATGCAAATCACCTTCCAGGCGCAATTACTGGTGAAACTTATTTTACTGAGGACCACATCAGCCTTATATTTGCCTACAAAGGTCCAATTGTAATTGCGCCAGCAGAAACACTGGTACTATAATTTCCAATAATTACTAGTCTATTTATAAAGACTTGGTTCTAATAAATGTGGGCCTAAGAATTTCTCTCCATATACATTAGCTCTAGTACTGTCTCATGACTCTAACCCCTTCACAACATCTAACATGTATGTTAGGAGTATGCTTTCTTCCTATGGAACAGCTTTGGAAGCCATGTCAGTTCCATAAATGGGAGATGTTGGCTATCCAAGATAGTACATACCTGGCTGCAGTGGCCAGGATTTGAGAACACTCCAATCCCATCTCTTAACCCTTTAGATCTTGCAGTAAGCACTAACGGCAGCATTGAAGTGGCTTGACACAAGGAGGGGGCTGTCTTTGTCTCTCCAATGGCCCCTCCTTCATGAGATTGTGGGGTGTTGCCTGGTTGTCATGGCAGTTTGGTGATTTGTGAAGGCTCCTTGGCCAACTATAGCCTGTGAAAGTGCACTACAGTGAAGTACTGAAGTATTCCAGTATATTACTGAAGAATTAGTATATGTTAAATAAAGATTTTTTTACTTACCACAAAAAATGTTTAAAAAAAGTATCAAAATGACTTTGAATTGTTCTATATTTCATCACCCTGTCTTAAATTTAAAAAAATTAATTAAAAGTAATCAAGAAGTCATATGTACCCTAAAGATGCGAATAGAAACTATAGCTTGTCCTGCAAGAAACAAAAGGAAAAGTAAAACAGTTATCGGCAGAAAAGGTGATAGAAGGTAACTATTTTCTTTTTAAAAGATATTTTAAAAGTAGTGCAAATATATATATATATATATATATATATATATATATATATAGACAATCACTAGAAGCAATGGGATGAATTCAATGGAAGTCTTCAGAGGCTGGACAGACGTCTGTCTGGGATGATTTAGGGATCCTGCACTGACCAGGGGGTTGGACCTGATGACTTCGGAGGACCCGATGACCCTGGAGGTCCCTTCCAACTCTACTCTTCTTGGATTCTATGGTATTGCCATCATCATACTGTAACAAAATAAAGTTAACATGTCATTTGTGAAGCACAATGCAGGTTGTAAAAGCCCCCACCTCACATGGTGCAGGGTGCTCATTGAAAAATATAAATCATCCAGCAAAAAGCAACCCTCATATGGCTATGTAAAAATAAAATAAGTTATGATTTTTTATTGAAAGCGGGGGCAAAATAATAAAAATGGCCGTATCCAACAGGTTAAACCTCTATAAAATGGAATTTCCTCTACGCTGTACACTTTGTATGATGACAACTTGAGATGGCATTTAATGTCCTTAATCTTGACATCAGACAGGCCCAGCTACTAGTGAAAGTTCATGTCTGACTTGGTTCTCCTCTCCATCTGTAGGAGGGTCTGTCTACTTATTGATATGATTATAAGAAAACAACAATGTTTTGCCGACAGCTCCTTGCACAAATGATGCCCTGCAGCGAGCGGCACTTGATGGGCTCACACCTCCTTGGGGCCCGCAGTCAGGTTTACCTGTTTTCTAGGCCACCTCATTTCCCCTAATTGCAGACTATGAAATCCCTTTATTCAAAGTGTTCCTCCTGTGATAAAAGTCACTTGGTAAACAATAAAATCTGCAAGCTCCATGTGGGTATCAGTCCGAGGGATTTCCAGGGGAAAATAAATTTGCTTTTCCCTGTGAATAATCCTAGTTAAAATCCCCTTTTTACAGTCTGACCATGAACAACACAAAAACAGCTGTGCAACGGATTTAATGGCTCTACATGCTGGAACTGGTTATATAAACTGCTTGACGTTGGCCACAAGACTTGGATGTTGTATGAACACAGAGTAGTGGAGGTACGTGTGATGCAGATATAAGGGGTGCGCTCATTACATGTGATGATCGCTCTACGAAGCGGCTGATCATGGACGGCCATGCAGGAGATAATCTTCAGCTTCATATCGCTGCATACAGAGGAATATTAAAAAAATGGAAACCACAGAGAATTTGCCGGTTTTAGGTCTCCTTCGCAAAGATTTTTTCAGCATTTCAGTTCACTATTTTTCATGGTATTTTTCTGCAAGCATATATATGACTCCTTGTCTGATTTTCTTTGTCTGCTACTCTTACAATTATATGGCGATCATTTTTAATCATATTGGGCTTCAGACAAATTGCGTGAAGGGGATTGTTAGGGCAGTAAATATGAATCTATTTTGTATCCATCTATCTTGTTTGCCGCTGCCTCTGTCATATTGTTGTCATTTTCCTTCAGCGAGAATTTTGCAGATATGCAATAACAGCTCAAAAGGCCTTGATCGAACAGAATGATCTATGCTGGGGAAATAAAGTATGCAGAGTGGTGGTCTCGTGTCAGCACAACTTGTTCTGTGGGAAGAAGCTATATTATTGTTTATGCACTTTTGTACATTTTGTTTTGAGAAATCTATTACACATATTCCAATCCACTTGAGAGAAGTCTTCTTAACAACTGTAGTACCCCAGAGTTAGGCTGGCTGCACACGGCCGTGATGGGCTCCGTCGCGAAATTCCGCGGCAGAGCCCATCACGGCGCCCCCCAGGAGACCCCATACTTACGTGCAGATCCGGCGTCCTCGCTCCCGCATGACGCTTCCCCGTCCACCTTCGCCGCGTCATGTGACACGCCCACCACGTCACATGGCGCGGCGGCGGTGGGTGGGGAAGCATTTTCACGCTATCTTCCGCTGTGCTACAGCGGAAGATAGCGTGAACGGACGGCTTCCATTGACTGCAATGGAAGCCGTCCGCGCATACACCCGCGGCAAATAGAGCATGCCGCGGGTGAGGACGGGTGAATTCATTGTGCGGAATTCCGCAGTGGAATTCCGCACCGTGAGCACTGAGCTGTTAGGTTCAATAGAACCTAATAGCTGCGGGCAATGCAGCGTATTTCCGCCGCGAATTACGCGGCGGAAATCCATTCGTGGGAAGGAGGCCTTAGTGTCCCACAGCATTGCAATAGCTGCTTAATAAATATCTGTGAAATTATGCGTGTATATTTGTAAATTTGTTTAGTTAAGTGTGTATCACTTTAAATGGGCAATAATGCATTAACTTTTGGTGTTCCTCTCACCTAATCCTGCATGACTTGGCTTAATACACCCTAACTTGCTGTCATACTTGTCAGTCATCCCTAACTAGCCTGGAATTGGATAAAGAGATTTCCCCTAGTTTAGGATTAGTAGAGAAGAAAGATATAGAAGGTAGAGAGTGGGTGGGGTTAGGCAGTCCATTCTAGTAGTCTAGCCAGCTGTTGCGGCAGTTCTGGAATTGCTGCCTTGCTGATAAGTCTTGTGCTGGTTTTGGAGATATTCCTACATCTTCTGGCTCTGTGTGTGTTATTAGATGTGACGTGCTTAGTCGCACCTGTGGGTAATTACTAGGGCAATTTAGCCTGGCCTAAGACTGGGCTGAACTGTGCTTGATTTCAGTCTCTGTCTGACTGGGTTGGCAGTCAGTAGTCTGCTTCTGGAGTGCTAAGTTACTTGCTGCATCTCAAGCTAAGTACTGCGTTTGTTTTCATTTATAGTTTTGGTTTTCTTGTGTTTCCGTTTCCCACGTTGGGTCAACTAGGGGCCGAGGCACGTGGTCAGGGCTGTCCTTATTGGGTTGATTACCCTGCTTTCAGGCAGGGTCCTTTCCAGGGTTTGGTTGTATAGGGACAGTGTTTCCCATATTTCAGTTCCTTTCAGAAGACGTCCGACAGGGTATTCTTACTGTATATTACTGGCCGCTCTGTTGTCGGGGGCCTCTCCAGTATGTCCCATACTGCAGTACTGGCTCTAGGCAGTAGATGGCACCATTGTAAAATGGCAGAAAGAGAAAACCCCCTAGGAAAACCTGAATCTAAAATTGGATTGCAAAGGGTTAAGGGAGCAGCAGAGCCACCTTTGACAACCATTCCCCCCACACCCCCACACATACTGTAGGCCTTCCAGCAATCCAATATTTAAAAAAATATATAGTAAATATAGAATTGAAACTTGTGAATTTTTTTGTTAGGCAATTTCATTCCTTTTGTAACATAACTATTTTTAGTTTGACTATGCATTTTATCTGCAAATAAAGAAAGCCTCCACGGGGTCAAAGTTTTCTCTATCATTGGCTGATTTAGTTATGGCTCTTTAGGAAGAACATGAAATTTTCACTTCCATATAACTCTTTTCATGCCTACATAGTCTGGAATGAGCACTTTGTTGACAACTTCTTAATTATATGGGGCGTGATGTGACAGCCATACCATAATGTTTTACTTAAGGCCTATTTATACGGAGCGATGATCGCTCAAATGAATGAATGACGGGCGAGAGCTGCCTGTGATTGGCTGAGCACCTCAACCAATCACCATCAGCTCTTTCAGCAAGCGGGGATTTTAAATCCCCGCCTGCTGATAGATCAGCACCACAAAGCAGGGGACAGCAGGAGAAGACACAGCTGAGCCCCGGCAGCTGAAGAGAGATGAGTATTAGAGATGAGCGAACGTACTCGTCCGAGCTTGATACTCGTTCGAGTATTAGCGTGTTCGAGATGCTCGTTACTGGAGACGAATACCACGCGATGTTCGAGTTACTTTCACTTTCATCTCTGAGACGTTAGCGCGCTTTTCTGGCCAATAGAAAGACAAGGAAGGGATTACAACTTCCCCCTGCGACGTTCAAGCCCTATACCACCCCCCTGCAGTGAGTGGCTGGCGAGATCAGGTGTCACCCGAGTATATAAATCGGCCCCTCCCGCGGCTCGCCACAGATGCATTCTGACATAGTTCAGGGACAGTGCTGCTGGTGCCGGAGCTGCTATAGGGAGAGCGTTAGGAGTTATTTTAGGCTTCAAGAACCCCAACGGTCCTTCTTAGGGCCACATCTAACCGTGTGCAGTAGTGTGGAGGCTGCTTTTTGCAGTGTTGCACATTTTTTTTTTTGTATATCGGCCGTGCAGTGTATTGCGTCCTGCAGTAATTTTACATTGTCCAGGGCCAGTAGTGGTGAGGCAGGGACAGAAGACATATTTAGTGTATATAGGCAGTGGGCCTTTCCAAAAAAATTTGGGAAAAAAAATCTATTTGGGCTGCCTGTGACCGTCCTCAGTGTACTGGGTCTCTGCTGGGGGTAGTTGTCCTAATTCATACGCAGCCAGCTAAGTGTTACAGCAGGCTTGCGCAAAATTCTTTCCTGCCTCTGTGTTGCCTCTTACATCACCGCTGTATTCCTGTCCACAAGTGTACTGGGTCTCTGCTGGGGGTAGTTGTCCTAATTCATACGCAGCCAGCTAAGTGTTACAGCAGGCTTGCGCAAAATTCTTTCCTGCCTCTGTGTTGCCTCTTACATCACCGCTGTATTCCTGTCCACAAGTGTACTGGGTCTCTGCTGGGGGTAGTTATCCTAATTCATACGCAGCCAGCTAAGTGTTACAGCAGGATTGCGCAAAATTCTTTCCTGCCTCTGTGTTGCCTCTTACATCACCGCTGTATTCCTGTCCACAAGTGTACTGGGTCTCTGCTGGGGGTAGTTGTCCTAATTCATACGCAGCCAGCTAAGTGTTACAGCAGGCTTGCGCAAAATTCTTTCCTGCCTCTGCTGTGCGTTCCGTAAGCGAAGTCAGCCTCCAACCACAGGCCAATAAGCGGCACATTTAATTACAGCGTTCTGTTTCTGCACTGCTGGTAATACACCATGCTGAGGGGTAGGGGTAGGCCTAGAGGACGTGGACGCAGCCGAGGACGCAGAGGCCCAAGTCAGGGTGTGGGCACAGGCCGAGCTCCTGACCCAGCCGACTGCTGCGGGATTAGGAGAGAGGCACGTTTCTGGCGTCCCCACATTCATCTCACAATTAATGGGTCCACGCGGTAGACCTTTATTAGAAAATGAGCAGTGTGAGCAGGTCCTGTCGTGGATGGCAGAAAGTGCATCCAGCAATCTATCGACCACCCAGAGTTCTGCGCCGTCCACTGCCACAACTCTGAATCCTCTGGCTGCTGCTCATCGTTCCTCCCAGCCTCCACACTCCATTACAATGACACATTCTGAGGAGCAGGCAGACTCCCAGGAACTGTTCCCGGGCCCCTGCCCAGAATGGCCAGCAATAGTTCCTCTCCCACCGGAGGAGTTTGTCGTGACCGATGCCCAACCTTTGGAAAGTTCCCGGGGTCCGGGGGATGAGGCTGGGGACTTCCGGCAACTGTCTCAAGAGCTTTCAGTGGGTGAGGAGGATAATGACGATGAGACACAGTTGTCTATCACTCAGGTAGTAGTAATTGGAGTAAGTCCGAGGGAGGAGCGCACAGAGGATCCGGAGGAAGAGCAGCAGGACGATGAGGTGACTGACCCCACCTGGTTTGCTACGCCTACTGAGGCAGGTCTTCAGAGGGGGAGGCAAGTGCAGCAGCAGGGCAGGTTGGAAGAGGCAGTGCGGTGGCCAGGGGTAGAGGCAGGGCCAGACCGAATAATCCACCAACTGTTTCCCAAAGCGCCCCTCGCGCCATGCCACCCTGCAGAGGCCGAGGTGCTCAAAGGTCTGGCAGTTTTTCACTGAGAGTGCAGACGACCGACGAACAGTGGTGTGCAACCTTTGTCGCGCCAAGATCAGCCGGGGAGCCACCACCACCAGCATGCACAGACATATGATAGCCAAGCACCCCACAAGGTGGAACGAAGGCCGTTCACCGCCTCCGGTTTGCACCGCTGCCTCTCCCCCTGTGCCCCAACCTGCCACTGAGATCCAACCCCCCTCTCAGGACACAGGCACTACCGTCTCCTGGCATGCAACCCACACCCTCACCTCCGCTGTGCTCGGCCCCATCCACCAATGTCTCTCAGCGCACCGTCCAGCCGTCGCTAGCGCAAGTGTTGGAGCGCAAGTACGCTGCCACGCACCCGCACGCTCAAGCGTTAAACGTGCACATAGCCAAATTTATCAGCCGGGAGATGCTGCCGTATAGGGTTGTGGAAACGGAGGCTTTCAAAGGTATGATGGCGGCGGCGGCCGCGCGCTACTCAGTTCCCAGTCGCCACTACAACATTGTACGCGCCCTCACCAACGCGGTTACTGCCAAGGTCCACTTAACAACGGACACGTGGACAAGCACAGGCGAGCAGGGCCACTATATCTCCCTGACAGCACATTGGGTGAATTTAGTGGAGGCTGGGACAGAGTCAGAGCCTGGGACCGCTCACGTCCTACCCACCCCCAGAATTGCGGGCCCCAGCTCGGTGGTGGTATCTGCGGCGGTGTTTGCTTCCTCCACTAAACCACCCTCCTCCTCCTCCTACGCAACCTCTGTCTCGCAATCAAGATGTGTCAGCAGCACGTCGCCAGCAGTCAGTGTCGCGCGGCGTGGCAGCACAGCTGTGGGCAAGCGTCAGCAGGCCGTGCTGAAACTACTCAGCTTAGGAGAGAAAAGGCAGACGGCCCACGAACTGCTGCAGGGTCTGACAGAGCAGACCGACCGCTGGCTTGCGCCGCTGAGCCTCCAACCGGGCATGGTCGTGTGTGACAACGGCCGTAGCCTGGTGGCGGCTCTGCAGCTCGGCAGCCTCACGCACGTGCCATGCCTGGCCCATGTCTTTAATTTGGTGGTTCAGCGCTTTCTGAAAAGCTACCCACGCTTGTCAGATCTGCTCGGAAAGGTGCGCCGGCTCAGCGCACATTTCCGCAAGTCCCACACGGACGCTGCCACCCTGCAACATCGGTTTCATCTGCCAGTGCACCGACTGCTGTGTGACGTGCCCACACGGTGGAACTCTACGCTCCACATGTTGGCCAGGCTCTATGAGCAGCGTAGAGCTATAGTGGAATACCAACTCCAACATGGGAGGCGCAGTGGGAGTCAGCCTCCTCAATTCTTTACAGAAGAGTGGGCCTGGTTGGCAGACATCTGCCAGGTCCTTGGAGACTTTGAGGAGTCTACCCAGATGGTGAGCGGCGATGCTGCAATCATTAGCGTCACCATTCCTCTGCTATGCCTCTTGAGAAGTTCCCTGCAAAGCATAAAGGCAGACGCTTTGCGCTCGGAAACGGAGGCGGGGGAAGACAGTATGTCGCTGGATAGTCAGAGCACCCTCCTGTCTATATCTCAGCGCGTTGAGGAGGAGGAGGTGGATTAGCATGAGGAGGAGGGGGAAGAGACAGCTTGGCCCACTGCTGAGGGTACCCATGCTGCTTGCCTGTCGTCCTTTCAGCGTGTATGACCTGAGGAGGAGGAGGAGGAGGAGGTGGTGGAGGATCCTGAAAGTGATCTTCCTAGTGAGGACAGCCATGTGTTGCGTACAGGTACCCTGGCACACATGGCTGACTTCATGTTAGGATGCCTTTCTCGTGACCCTCGCGTTACACGCATTTTGGCCACTACGGGTTACTGGGTGTACACACTGCTTGACCCACGGTATAAGGAGAACCTTTCCACTCTCATACCTGAAGAGGAAAGGGGTTTGAGAGTGATGCTATACCACAGGACCCTGGCGGACAAACTGATGGTAAACTTCCTATCCGACAGCGCTAGTGGCAGAAGACGCAGTTCCGAGGGCCAGGTAGCAGGGGAGGCGCGGAGATCAGGCAGCATGTACAGCACAGGCAGGGTAACACTGTCCAAGGCCTTTGACAGCTTTCTGGCTCCCCAGCAAGACTGTGTCACCGCTCCCCAGTCAAGGCTGAGTCGGCGGGAGCACTGTAAAAGGATGGTGAGGGAGTACGTAGCCGATCGCACGACCGTCCTCCGTGACGCCTCTGCCCCCTACAACTACTGGGTGTCGAAGCTGGACACGTGGCCTGAACTCGCGCTGTATGCCCTGGAGGTGCTTGCTTGTCCTGCGGCTAGTGTCTTGTCAGAGAGGGTGTTTAGTGCGGCTGGGGGAATCATCACCGATAAGCGTACCCGCCTGTTAACCAACAGTGCCGACAGGCTTACAATCATAAAGATGAACAAAGCCTGGATTTCCCCAGACTTCTCTTCTCCACCAGCGGACAGCAGCGGTACCTAAACAATATGTAGGCTGCACCCGCGGCTGGAAGCATCATTCTCTATCACCATAAAAAACGGGGACCTTTTAGCTTCATCAATCTGTGTATTATATTCATCCTCCTCCTCCTGCTCCTCCTCCTGAAACCTCACGTAATTACGCCGAACGGGCAATTTTTCTGAGGCCCACAAGGCTCAGTCATATAACTTTTGTAAACAATGTTTATACGTTTCAATTCTCAATTCAATAAAGCGTTGAAACTTGCACCTGAACCAATTTTTATTTTAACTGGGCCGCCTACAGGCCTAGTTACAAATTAAGCCACATTAACCAAAGCGATTAATGGGTTTCACCTGCCCTCTTGGTTGGGCATGGGCAATTTTTCTGAAGTACATTTGTACTGTTGGTACACCAATTTTTTTGGGCCCTCGCCTACATTGTAATCCTAGTAATTTTTAGCCCACCTGCATTAAAGCTGACGTTACCTCAGCTGTGCTGGGCACTGCAATGGGATATATTTATGTACCGCCGGTGGGTTCCAGGGAGCCACCCATGCTGTCGGTCCACACAGAGTTGTAACTGCATGTGTCCACTTCTAAAGAACCCCAGTCTGACTGGGGAATGCAGTGTGGGCCGAAGCCCACCTGCATTAAACCTGACGTTACCTCAGCTGTGATGGGCAATGCAATGGGATTTATTTATGTACAGCCGGTGGGTTCCAGGGAGCCACCCATGCTGTGGGTGCACACGGAATTCCCATTGCGGAGTTGTACCTGCCTGTGACTATTTATAAAAAATCCCGGTCTGACTGGGGCATGCAGAGACCTTGACAGAATGAATAGTGTGTGGCACATGGTTTCCCCATTGCTATGCCCACGTGTGCAGCTCCTGACGGAGGTGGCACAGGATTGGATTTCTCATTGCTTCTGTACAGCATTATGGGCTATCGCCCCACCCCTTTTAAAGAGGGTCGCTGCCTGGCCATGCCAACCCTCTGCAGTGTGTGCCTGCGGTTCCTTCTCATGGCAGACGTGCTTATAAATAGACATGAGGGTGGTGTGGCATGAGGGCAACTGAAGGCTGCGCAGGGACACTTTGGTGTGCGCTGTGGACACTGAGTGGTGCGGGGGGGGGGGGGGGTTGGGCAGCATGTAACCCAGGAGAAGTGGTAGCGGAGTGTCATGCAGGCAGTGATTGTGCTTTGTTGGAGGTAGTGTGGTGCTTAGTTAAGGTATGCATTGCTAATGAGGGTTTTTCAGAAGTAAAAATTGTTGGGAGGGGGGGCCACTCTTGCCGCTATTGTGGCTTAAAGGGGTTGTCCCGCGCCGAAACGGGTTTTTTTTTTTTCAACAGCCCCCCCGTTCGGCGCGAGACAACCCCAATGCAGGGGTTAAACAAGAAAACCGGACAGCGCTTACCTGAATCCCCGCGCTCCGGTGACTTCTTACTTACCTGCTGAAGATGGCCGCCGGGATCTTCTCCCTCGGTGGACCGCAGGGCTTCTGTGCGGTCCATTGCCGATTCCAGCCTCCTGATTGGCTGGAATCGGCACGTGACGGGGCGGAGCTACAAGGAGCCGCTCTCCGGCACGAGCGGCCCCATTGAGAAAAGCAGAAGACCCGGACTGCGCCAGCACGTCTAATCTAGCGATTAGACGCTGAAAATTAGACGGCACCATGGAGACGAGGACGCCAGCAACGGAACAGGTAAGTGAATAACTTCTGATAACTTCTGTATGGCTCATAATTAATGCCCAATGTACATTACAAAGTGCATTAATATGGCCATACAGAAGTGTGTAGACCCACTTGCTTTCGCGGGACAACCCCTTTAATAGTGGGACCTGTGAACTTGAGATGCAGCCCAACATGTAGCCCCTCGCCTGCGCTATCCGTTGCTGTGTCGTTCCCATCACTTTCTTGAATTGCCCAGATTTTCACAAATGGAAACCTTAGCGAGCATCGGCGATATACAAAAATGCTCGAGTCGCTCATTGACTTCAATGGGGTTCATTACTCGAAACGAACCCTCGAGCATCGCGAAAATTTCGTCTCGAGTAACGAGCACTCGAGCATTTTGGTGCATTGCTCATCTCTAACCAGAACCTTTTTTGTTTTTCATCACCTGAAATAGAAGCCAACCGACACACAATAAGGGACAGCGGTTTTTCTAATAGATCTATCTAATATCTCTCTATCTATCTATTCTTAGTGTCCCAGAACCAGAGTCCCAGTTACACCCCAGTGCACAGTTGCCGTGTGGTTGCATAAAGCATATTTTTCACATGCATAATAATATACTGCCAATTTCCAAACCATCTCAGACATCCTCTTCATCTCAAAATTACTAGAATGCCTGGTTTATTCCCACCTTACATGCTTCCTCTCTGATAACTCTTTTCTCAACCCTCTCCAGTCCAGCTTCCACCCCACACACTTGATTGAAACCGCCCTCACAAAAGTGTCAAACGACCTGATGATGGTGAAGTAGAGGAGCAACTACTCTCTAATTACCCTTCTTGATCTCTCCACTGCATTTGACACTGTTGACCCTGAGCTCCTCCTCAATATGCTCCGCTCTATTGGCCTAAAGCACATGTGTCAAACACAAGGCCCGCGGGCCAAATCCGGCCCGCTGCCTCATATTATGTGGCCCCCGGGATGCAGACGCCGCTCACCACTTAGCATTTACCAGCTGGGGTGTTGCAGCTCCCCGCTGGCATATTAACATTTTCCACAACACTTCTGCCCTATTCAGCAGTTCCAGGAACCTGATTGGTTGTTTGGTGAATCAGCCAACCCAAACAACCAATCAGGTTGCTGGAACTGCTGAATAGGGCAGAAGGGTTGTGGAAAATGTTAATATGCGAGTGGAGGGGGAACAGCACAGACAGCAAGGAGGATGTAAGTATGTGGGTTAGGGGGATTAATGGTGTCTGCTGAGGGGGTGGGGGGTGTTAATGGTGGCTGCTGAGGGGGTGAGGGGTTAATGGTGGCTGCTGAGGGGGGTGTTAATGGTGGCTGCTGAGGGGGTGAGAGGGGTTAATGGTGGCTGCTGAGGGGGGTGTTAATGGTGGCTGCTGAGGGGAGGGGGTTAATGGTGGCTGCTGAGGGGGGTGTTAATGGTGGCTGCTGAGGGGAGGGGGTTAATGGTGGCTGCTGAGGGGGTGAGAGGGGTTAATGGTGGCTGCTGAGTGGGTGAGAGGGGTTAATGGTGGCTGCTGAGTGGGTGAGAGGGGTTAATGGTGGCTGCTGAGGGGGTGAGAGGGGTTAATGGTGGCTGCTGAGGGTGTGGGGGGTGTTAATGGTGGCTGCTGGGGGGGTTAATGGTGGCTGCTGAGGGGGGGTTAATGGTGGCTGCTGAGGGGGGGTTAATGGTGGCTGCTAGGGGGGTTAATGGGGGCTACTGGGGGGGTTAATGGCGGCTGCTGAGAGGGTGAGAGGGGTTAATGGTGGCTGCTGAGGGGGTGTTAATGGTGGCTGCTGAGGGGAGGGGGTTAATGGTGGCTGCTGAGGGGGGTGTTAATGGTGGCTGCTGAGGGGAGGGGGTTAATGATGGCTGCTGAGGGGGTGAGAGGGGTTAATGGTGGCTGCTGAGTGGGTGAGAGGGGTTAATGGTGGCTGCTGAGGGGGTGAGAGGAGTTAATGGTGGCTGCTGAGGGTGTGGGGGGTGTTAATGGTGGCTGCTGGGGGGGGTTAATGGTGACTGCTGAGGGGGGGTTAATTGGGGTTCCTGAGGAGGGGGTTAATGGTGGCTGCTGAAGGGGGGGTTAATGGGGGCTGCTGAGGGGGGGTTAATGGGGGCTGCTGAGGGGGGGTTAATGGTGGCTGCTGAGGGAGGGTTAATGGTGGCTGCTGGGGGGGGGGGTTAATGGTGGCTGCTAGGGGGGGTTAATGGTGGTTGCTGAGGGGGTGTTTAATGATGGCTGCTGAGGGGGGGTTAATTGTGGCTGCTGAGGGGGGGTTAATGGTGGCTACTGAGGGGGGGGGTGTTTAATCGTGGCTGCTCGGGGGGTTAATGGTGGCTGCTGAGGGGGGGTTAATGGTGCCTGCTGAGGGGGGGGGGGTTAATGGTGGCTGCTGAGGGGGGGTTAAGGGTTAATGGGGGCTACTGAGGGGGAGTTAATGGCGGCTGCTGGGGGGGTTAATGGCGGCTGCTGAGGGGGGGGTTAATGGTGGCTGCTGAGGGGGGGGTTTAATGATGGCTGCTGAGGGGTGGTTAAGGGTTAATGGGGGCTACTGAAGGGGGGGTTAATGGTGGCTACTGAGGGGGGGTTAATGGCGGCTGCTGGGGGGGTTAATGGCGGCTGCTGAGGGGCGGGTTAATGGTGGCTGCTGAGGGGGGGGGTTAATGGTGGCTGTTGAGGGGGGGGTTAATGGTGGCTGTTGAGGGGGGGTTAATGGTGGCTGCTGAGGGGGCGGTTAATGGTGGCTGCTGAGGGGGCGGTTAATGGTGGCTGCTGAGGGGGCGGTTAATGGTGGCTGCTGAGGGGGCGGTTAATGGTGGCTGCTGAGGGGGGGGGTTAATGGTGGCTGCTGAGGGGGGGGGGTTAATGGTGGCTGCTGAGGGGGGGGTTAATGGTGGCTGCTGAGGGGGGGGTTAATGGTGGCTGTTGAGGGGGGTTAATGGTGCCTGCTGAGGGGGGTTAATGGTGCCTGCTGAGGGGGGGGGGGTTAATGGTGGCTGCTAGGGGGGTTAATGGTTGCTGCTGAGGGGGGGTTAATGGTGGCTGCTGAGGGGGGGGTTAATGTTGGCTTCTGAGGGGGGGTTAAGGGTTAATGGGGGCTACTGAAGGGGGGGGTTAATGGTGGCTACTGAGGGCGGGGGGTTAATGGTGGCTACTGAGGGGGCGGTTAAAGGCGGCTGCTGGGGGGGTTAATGGTGGCTGCTGAGGGGGGGTTAATGGGGGCTGCTGAGGGGGGGGTTAATGGTGGCTGCTGAGGGGGGGGTTAATGGTGGCTGTTGAGGGGGGGGGTTAATGGTGGCTGTTGAGGGGGGGGGTTAATGGTGGCTGTTGAGGGGGGGTTAATGGTGGTGGCTGTTGAGGGGGGGGGTTAATGGTGGCTGTTGAGGGGGGGTTAATGGTGGCGGCTGCTGAGGCGGGGGGGGTTAATGGTGGCTGCTGAGGGGGGGGGGTTAATGGTGGCTGCTGAGGGGGGGGGGTTAATGGTGGCTGTTGAGCGGGGGGTTAATGGTGGCTGTTGAGGAGGGTTAATGGTGGCTACTGGGGCGTGTTTAATGGTGGCTGGAGGGGGGGGGGTTAATGGTGGCTGCTAGGGGGGTTAATGGGGGCTACTGAGGGGGGGGGTTAATGGCGGCTGCTGAGGGGGGGTTAATGGGGGCTGCTGAGGGGGGGTTAATTGGGGTTGCTGAGAAGGGGGTTAATGGTGGCTGCTACGGGGGGTTTAATGGGGGCTGCTTAAGGGGGGGTTAATGGGGGCTGCTGAGGGGGGTTAATGGTGTCTGCTGGGGGGGGTTAATGGTGGTTGCTGAGGGGGGGTTAATGGTGGTTGCTGAGGGGGGGTTAATGGTGGCTGCTGAGGGGGGGGGTTAATGGTGGCTGCTGGGGGGGGGTTAATGGTGGCTGCTGGGGGGGGTTAATGGTGGCTGCTGAGGGGGGGGGTAATGGTGGCTGCTGAGGGGGGGGGTAATGGTGGCTGCTGAGGGGGGGTTAAGGGTTAATGGGGGCTACTGAAGGGGGGGTTAATGGTGGCTACTGAGGGGGGGGTTAATGGTGGCTACTGAGGGGGGGTTAATGGCGGCTGCTGGGGGGGTTAATGGTGGCTGCTGAGGGGGGGGGGTTAATGGTGGCTGTTGAGGGGGGGGGTTAATGGTGGCTGTTGAGGGGGGGGGGGGTAATGGTGGCTTTTGAGGGGGGGGTTAGTGGTGGCTGCTGAGGGGGGGGTTAATGGTGGCTGCTGAGGGGGGGATTAATGGTGGCTGCTGAGGGGGGGGTTAATGGTGGCTGCTGAGGGGGGGGTTAATGGTGGCTGTTGAGGGGGGGGGGGTTAATGGTGGCTGTTGAGGGGGGTTAATGGTGGCTGTTGAGGGGGTTAATGGTGGCTGCTGAGGGGGGAGTTAATGGTGGCTGCTGAGAAGGGGGTTAATGGTGGCTGCTGGGGCCACTATCAGGGTCACTATTAGGGCTCGTTTACACGGGCATAATCGTATTTCGGTAGCACAAATACGCTGTGTATTTGCGCAATCAAAAATCGCTTATGCCTGCATATTTGACACCCCTGGCCTAAAGGACACTGCTCTCTTCTGGTTCTCCTCCTACCTCTCTGACTGCTCTTTCAGTGTCTCCTTTGCTGGCTTTATCTCTTCTCTGCTCTCTTCTACTGTTGGGGGTCAAAAAGGGCTTGGTCTTTGGCCCCCTCCTCTTCTCTATCTACACAGCCCTAATTGGACAAACCATCTGCAAATTTGGCTTCCAATACGATCTCTATGCTGATGACACCCAGTTATACACCTCTTCCCGTGACATCTCTGAACTATTCCTCCAAATTAACATTGACTGCCAGTCCGCTGTCTCTAATACAATACCCTCCCTTTTTCTCAAACTTAACCCCTCTAAAACGGACTCTCGTCTTTCTGCTTTCCAACCGACCTCCCCCGAATAGCTCCATTCCAGTGTCTAGCATCATAATAACTCCAAAACAGAATGCCCGCTGTCTTGGGGTCACACTGGACTTCAACCTCTCCTTCCCCACATCCAACCCCTGGCACAAACATGCCAACAGCATCCCAACTTTATTACTGTAACTCGTTGGCCTTCCTTGCACCAGACACTCTCCTCACCAATCCATACTAAATGCAGCAGCTAGACTAATTTTCCTATCCAACCACTTCTCAGACGCCTCCGCACTATGTCAGTCACTACACTAGCTACCCATCCACTACAGAACTAAATTCAAACTCATTACCCTCACGCACAAAGCCTTCCATGGCACTGCACCACCATACATTGCCTCCCTCCTGTCCGTACACCACCCAGCCCACACATTCCAAACAGCCAACACATTGAGATTAAACACCCCCCTAAATCGATTCTCCAGAGTATCTCTCTAGTGCAGCTCAGGTCCTCTGGAATGCACTTCCCCAACTTCAGACGTGCCTTAAAAACACACCTCTTCAGGGAGGCTTACCAAATCTCCTGTTCTAATCCCCCACCCCCACAACATGCACCCTTCCCCTCCCTATGCCTCCCCACACCTTCCACTTTGTCTATCGCGTAATCTCTTTTTCACCCCTCCATTCTGTTTCCTAATAATTAAATATCGTATGTAATTTCCATACTGTTTTGTGCTCCCCCGTGCGTCATCTCCTGCCCTTGTACCTCCTGAACCACCCCCACCCTGTCTGTCTCCAAATAAGTGTATACTGCATGTAAATGGTTTTGTTTGTGTTCCCCCATTCTTTGAAAGTGCTGCTGAATAAGTTAGCACTATACAAATAAAGATCATTATTATTACCTTGCATTGCACTGTCTTATATTTGCAAAACCTTGCATAAGCTCAGGCTATGCAGAGATATAAGGGTTAAATTGTACAGATGAAATGTGATGTTGGTTATCAGACACATCCTTCAGCAAATTTTGCATCAGTTTTTGCAAAACCAAATTGTATCAGTTTTGCAGGGCAATCCCCAGCAATGTGAGAGGAGCCAGACAGTCAGAGTTCAGTTTTCGGGATGTATAGGCCACCTGCAGACGGCTGGGTCGGATCCCGCTGCAAGAATTCTCGCAGTGGGATGCGGTCCCTTGCCCCTGCAGAGGCCTGCGTCTTACCCGCTCCCTGCATCTTCATTCTCTGCTATGCACCGGCTAGCCGGCGCATGCGCAGAGAGGTGCTGGCCCGTCACCACTGACATTTCTGTGTGGGCCTCTGCGAAACCCACATAGAAATACAGCATGTCGCGATTTGTTTTCTGCATGTGATTTCACGCGGACAAATCGCGTCCGTCTGCCTAGGATTGCGTTTTCTAATGCAATCCTATGGCAGCGGCCATGATTTCCTGCAGAATTTCAGCCCGTGTGCAGGGGGCCATAGTGAGAGAGAAAGAGTTCAGCTTGTCAGCTCAGCGAAAAGCCATGAGAAAGAGCCCCTGAAGTCTTCACCCCCCCCCCCCCCCCCCCTGCTATTTGTGCAAAGCTGATTTTTGTGCCAGTGCACGCTGTGAAGGGAATTACTGTGTCATGAGCTCTGAGGAAAAGGGACAGAGTTGAAGCTATATACAGAGAGGATAAGTTGTACAAGGAGCCCTCTGTGTATGCTGTTTCCCAACCTCTGGTGCATAATTAAGATACAAGATAAGAAGTTGTCCAAGTCTTTCTTCAACTGGATGGAGTGCTATGTAGTGCAATGCTACAACTCTCCCTTTCTCTTTGTTGAAATTACAACACTCGCTTTGGCGTAGGCCAATAGAGCATCATTTCTGGGGACCAGTATATAAATGACAGGGTGCCTAAGAAGATAGATCTATTCCTTAATTGTTGCAACTTTTTCTGGGGGTATGCTGAGCTAGGCAGAACCTGGCATGCATCAACAAGGCTATGGGGCATACTACTTTTCCCCAAAGACATAGAGAACTAAGGGAGAGCGCACTGGCACTGGCACACAGATAGGTAAGACTTGCTGGGGAGTACTCAAATATGAAAAAAAGGCAAAATCAATGTAGCTTTTTGGTTTAGTAAAGCTAACAATAGAGCGATGGGTCAGCACTGAATACTGAGTCCCAAGCGGCACATTAATTGCCCTCTACTGTGGTTAGACAGGACTAAGGGGAACTCCTGATAGGAAAAATTAACATTTTTCAAAGATGATTTACAACCGTGGCTCTCTGACTTCCTCCTGCAAGAGACTTGAACAAAACCGTACATAACCAATTTAACTTTTCACTTTAAACACACTATTGTACATTTCTTAAGCATTACAATGACCATTTGCGGACCACTTTAGCAGCAATGAAATAAAAGCACTTTAAATATCAAAATTTAGTCTTTTTAAGAGTCCTTAAATAACATAGTGAAATGTCCTGTTTTTGAACACGTTGCCAGCCATGTTTTAAAATTGTTTGCTTCTGTGCTTCATCCCTGGGCGCACAGTCCATATTTAAATATGTCTGCACCGGGCTAGGAAAAAGATAAAGACAAAAGGAAAGAACACCCTTGGGAAATAAGGAAATGGCTCAGCATACAGGAGTCCTTGAAACAACTGTTGAAATAATAAATAAAATAGTGCTCAACTGAAGTGGGAGTTTCTTCGATTTAGTGGCCGTCAGTTCCACTGTTGGGTACCCACTGAACGTATGGACCCTCTTCTTCGTCAGATTCAATGTCTGTAATAAATCATGTTGGGGTTGCTGCAAATCTGAAAAACAGCCACATTCCGATGAAAAAGGCGAGACCTTCTAACCTGGATACACTAATTCTTCCTGGTCCCATTCAGTTTGATGCTAACGTTTGAAAGCCGTTCGGCATAATGATGGAACTGGAGTCCAGGGCTCAATAAATTCCTCCCAGTTTTGCCGGGCAGAGCTCATAAAAGGGGTCCGAGTCAAGCGGGCTTTCCTTAATTCTGATTTTGCTGAGACCGTCCCCTCTGGCAAAACTGGGTAGGACACTGTGGGTTTGAGGGTTAGAGGATATTGGGATTTAGTTGAACTTATCTTGGTTACAGTTAAAGATGGGTCAGATGTTGTGCCGTATTCAGACTGTCGTGATTTTGAAGTAGTTTCTGATGGGGTTTCGCCTGCAGGTGGTTTTGCATACACAGGAGCATATTTGAAAGTGCCTATTGGTTTCGTACATCTTGGTGCATTTGACCACATAATGTTTGTGAAACTTTTGAACTTAGGGGCCTGTTTAGACCCATAAGGCCAAAGATGCCCTGGCATAGCCACTATTGTGCCCATGTTTGACTTATGAATGAGGATTTAAGGTGGGTATTTAGCTAGGATAGCGGTGTCTGACTGTGAAAAGGCATGTTGGAGCTTGAGGCCTTCTCTAATGCAGGGATTTCTGGGAGCACATCAGGGTCCTCTATTTGCTTGGGGCCTCTGCTGTCTGGCTGGGCCTGCAGGCATTGGCATAGCTATAAGGGTTTCCAGATGATGCGGTTGCACCCGGGCCCAGGAGTCTTAGGGGGCCCATAAGGCCTCTCTTCTCCATATAGGGAACCCAGTACTATGAATAAATGATCACAGTTGTGGGCCCTCTTACAAGTTTTGCATTTGGGCCCAGGAGCTTGAAGTTGTGCCTCTGTATTAAGGGGTTAGGAGAAATTGGGGGCCCCAAGATAAGCTTTTGCACCCGAGCCCATGAACCTTTAGCTGCGACCCTGCCTGTAGGTACAGGAGAGTGGGAAGACACACTAGCGAGCATGGGGCTTGAAGAAACTCCCTTACCGACAGTCTCCTCTACAGCAGCAGCAGGGATCTTTAGCAGTAGCAGCAGCATCAGAAGTGCTGGCGGCAGACTCCTCTTTTTCAGGCAGAAGAGTCTGAACCTCCGATTCAGCTCAAAACCATCAAGCAGTTTACCTTGGTAGGAAGGCTGCTGGAACTCTCTGGAAGGCCATGCCGAGTGAACTAGTTGTGATGCAGCGCCCTGAATGTCCACTGCCCTGAATGCTGACTCACTATCTATCTATTTAATATTTATCAATCTATCTAATATCTAGGCTAGATGTGGGAGAGTCTATTGATCTTGTATATCTGGATTTTTCTAAAGCAATTGACACCATGCCGCATAAAAGGTTAATATATACACGTTGCCTTGGTTTTATGCAAGATGAAATAAAAGTTGGAGTTTTATAACCTAAGATGTTGTTCTGATTGACACTCCTGATGCTGCTGCTCCGGTACGTATTGGATGATTTTATACTGGATGTTTGGATCCACATCTAAAGTCAGCTCTGCATTGGAAGTGGGAATTGGAGCTCTAGTGAGTAATTTTCTCCTATTGTGGAAGTGCCGCAACAACTTGTTTGCTTTTCGGACTCTATCTATCTATCTATCGGTATATCCATCTACCTATCTAATATCTATCTATCTCAAATCTATTGATCGATCTATCTCATATCTATCTGTTTATCTATTGATCTATCTCTTATATATTGTAGGCAGGTAAAGGCTGAAGTTGTGGATGGAGTATATCTCCCTCCCAGGCTCTTAGTCTGGACAGGGTGGTGGTCCAGTCCATAACTTCAGCCAGGTTCTCAGAAAGCTCAGCTGTAGGCACTGACCCCGTTACTGGGGCATAAAAGATTGCAGGTCTTTGGAGTCAGTGTCTGACAAGCTGAGGAGGGAGTACAACCTTACAGCGTGGACCTGAGGAAACCTGAGCATCCTGCGTGGTGCATCTTTGCCTGTGTTACGTTGAATGGACTTTTCTGTTGCTTTGCCTGGAGTGTACTTAAAAGAATAAAACTAATAAAAGTAAGTTTTATGTAGTTTCTAGTCCAGAGTGTCATTGCCGCCCCCAACCCCTGGAGGACTTTGTTACATATGGTGTTTGGATGCGGGCAGCAATCCTGACTGCTAAGGGCAATGGCAAGACACCTGGTGAATATCTTGGGTAAAGCCTGCAAGTGTAATGCAAGCATCAACCCCAGCTATGGAGGAGCTGTTGGTGCGGATGGATCGGCTAACGGATGTCCTCCTAAAACATCCTGCCTTAAGGAAGGAGCTCCGACTACAGCTAGGCCCAGAGAGGCTGTGCAGAAATTTCTGCAAATGATGACTCCTGACGATGATATTGAGGCCTATCTGACCGTGTTTGAGAGAACCGCTGAACGAGAGATACTCCCCATGGCTGAGTGGGTCAAGGTTCTAGCACTGTTCCTCACTGCGGAACCACAGAAGACATACCATGACCTCAGTGATCACGAGGTAAACGACTACGCCAGGTTAAAAGCAGAGATCCTGGCTTGTCTGGGTGTTACAGCGGTGGTCCGGGCTCAGAGAGTGCATAATTGGAGCTACAGCACCAAACCAATCAGCCAGGTCACAAATGTTTGACTTGTATCATCTGCTAAAAAAATATCTGCAACCGGACGTTTGCACACCTGCCCAGATTGTCGATAAGGTCGTGGTGGATTATTACACCTGTGCCCTGCCTACAGATCTGCAATGCTGGGTCGGCCATGGAGGACCCAAGGATGCTAACCAACTGGTAGATCTGGTCGACCGCTACACTGCGACTGAGAACTACCTCCGGGACGTCTATTCCGTCCAGACCCCTGCTATGAGTTCCAGGCCTACACGGGGTAAGAGACCACTAGATGCCGGAGGAAAGCAGTGGCATGGCGGGAAGGAGGTCGGGCCACCGGAAGGGGCACCGTTGGAGTTAAAAGGCTCTGATAGCCCCAACCAGTTCTCTAAGCCAAGGAAACCAGGGCCTTTGAGGTGCTGGAGATGCCAGTGGCCAGGGCATCTGTTGGCTCAGTGCCCTATTACCGATGAGCCTATGGAGTGTGACGGTGCTTAGCACTGGTCGTTGTTCACAAGTCCTATCTGCAATGCCTTACAAAGACTAGAGACTGAGCCACAACTTTGTCGCATAAGGGTAAACCACCCTTCCGTGGAGGCTCTGCTGGACTCAGGTAGCCTGGTCACCTTAGTGCATGCTAGCCTGATAGCAGAAGGGTAAGCACATAAGTGTGGTATGTGTACACGGTGATACAAGGGTATATCCTATGGCACAGTGTAACTTTGAAACTCATGTCGGAACCGTGACCTACGATGTATGTGTTGTCAAAGGGTTAATGCACAGCGTGATATTGGGGCGCGATTTTCCTATATTCTGCGACTTGTGGGGGAAAATGATAATCCCTTCTAAAGAGACTGTCTCAAACCCAGCTGACCTTACCCCTCCGCAGGATAGCGGGGTAAATGTGGACGTTGAGCCAGGAAATGTAACCTTTCCTTTACAGGTCTTGGTTGGAGATGATGCTGAAGAGGAAGCTGGAGGATGCGCCCGAGAACTTTGGGACAGCCCAGTTAAGGGACCCCACTCTTATCAATGCAAAAGAAAATGTTATGGTGATAAATGGTGTGTTACAGGAACCGGGTTCTGACCAACGGTTCCCCCATTTTGCCATGAATAATTACTTGTTGTATAGAATAACAAAAATAAGCAGGAAAGTGGTGGAACAGTTGGTCGTGCCAAAGCCATACAGGCGCAAGGCTCTAGACTTAGCACGTAATCATGTATTAGGAGGGCATTTAGGAACTGATAAAACGCAGGATAAAATTCTTCAAAGGTTCTTCTGGCCAGGGGTATACAAGGACATAAAGGAATATTGTGAATCGTGCCCCACCTGTCAGATCACAGCTCGTATGTCGCACTTCCGCAGTCCCTTAGTGCCTCTCCCAATTATAAAGGTTCCCTTTGAGAGAATTGGAATGGATTTAGTGGGTCCCATAGTCGAGTCGGCTAGAGGGCATCAATACATTTTGGTCATGTTAGATTATGCCACTCGCTACCCTGAGGCAATCCCTTTAAAAAGCCCTACTGCCAAAAACATTGCACGAGAATTGTCCCTTATGTTCTCCAGAATAGGTCTTCCCAAGGAAATCCTCAAGGACCAAGGGACCCCGTTCATGTTCAAAGTAACAAAAGAATTGTGTCAACTCTTTAAAATTGATTACATACGAACCTCAGTATACCACCCTCAGAGGGATGAGTTGGTGGAGAGGTTCAATAAGACCCTGAGGCAAATGCTAAAGCGGCGTAGTGGAGAAAGATGGTCGGGACTGGGACCGTCTGTTACCTTATCTCATGTTCTCCATATGGGAGGTACCACAGGCTTCCACAGGCTTCTCGCCATTTGAGTTGCTATATGGTCGACACCACAGAAGGTTGCTGGATATAGCCAGAGAAACCTGGGAGACTGATTCTACTCCCTATAGGAGCATCATAGAGCATGTGGCTCAAATGCAGGACCACATTAGTACTGTAATGCCCATTGTCAGGGAACACTTGCAGAGGGTACAGGAGGCCCAAAGCAGAGTGTACAATTGTTCTGCCAGGGTGAGAACTTTTAGTCCCGGTAACCAAGTTCTCATCTTGATACCCACAGTAGTGAGTAAATTCCTAGCTAGGTGGCAAGGTCCCAACAAAATCATTGAGAAGGTAGGCAATGTAAACTATAGAGTGCACCAGCCGGGAAAAAGGAAGCCGTATCAAGTGTACCATGTTAATTTAATAAAACTCTGGAAGGATAGAGAAGCTTTGACTACCTCAAGCATTAGGAGGGGTGGGCCGCAGCCCTCCCTGCCTGATGTTAGAGTAGGTGAGGCCCTCTCGGTGTGCCAATGGCAGGAGGCAAAAGAGTTCCTGCAAAGAAACAGAGGCAAATTCTCTGACCTGCCAGGTCGTACACATGTCATAACACATGATATCATAACTGAACCCGGGATGAAGGTAAACTTAAAACCGTATAAGATTCCAGAAGCACGTAGGGAAGCAGTTTCTGCTGAGCTTATGCGCATGCTGGAACTAGGCGTGATAGAGGAATCAAAAAGTGAGTGGTTAAGCCCCATTGTGTTAGTTCCCAAACCAGATGGTACTTGGAGGTTTTGCAATGATTTCAGGAAGTTAAATGAAATCTCCAAATTTGATGCATATCCCATGACCAGGGTTGATGAATTAATTGAGATACTAGGTAATGCCAGATATATCACTTGACCTTACCAAAGGGTACTGACAAATACCTCTGACTGACAAGGCCAAAGAGAAAATGGCCTTCTCCACCCCAGAGGGCTTGTTTCAGTACAAAGACATGCCATTTGGGTTACATGGTGCGCCTGTTACCTTCCAAAGGCTAATGGATCGTATTTTGAGGTCTCACCATAACTGTTCTGCCGCATACCTAGACGATGTTGTGGTCTATAGTACCAATTGGGAAAGTCACCTTGGGAAGGTACAGGTGGTCATGGATGCCATAAAAGGGGCAGGTTTAACCTTAAACCCAAGAAAATGTGCAGTAGCCCTGGAGGAAGCCAAGTACCTTGGCTATGTTATTGGCCATGGGCTCATTAAACCCCAGGTCAACAAGGTAGAGGCCATACAGGCATGGCCTAGACCTTTAGCAAAAAAACAGGTCAGAGCTTTTTTAGGAATGACCAGGTACTACCATAGGTCTGTGCCTAACTTTGCCTCCATTGTAACACCACTTACGGACTTGATGAAAGGGGGCAAGTCCGTAATGGTGGCATGGACAGCTGAGGCCGAGCAGGCCTTTCCAAATTTAAAGTCTGCTCTTTGCCAACAGCCAATATTGATAACGGCCGACTTCTCGAAAAAGTTTATTGTGCAGACAGATGCCTCTAATGTAGGGTTGGGTGCAGTGTTGTCCAAGTCCATAAATGGGGAAGAACATCCAGTACTGTATTTAAGCAGGAAACTTTCTCCTGCAGAGAAGAATTATGCTATTGTTGACCGTTAATGGGCGGCAGTAAAATGGGCACTGGAAACATTAAGGTACCATCTCTTGGGGAGAGAGTTCAAATTGGTGTCAGACAATGCCCCCTTGACCTGGATGAAACAAAATAAGGAAAAGAATGCGAGGGTGACGAGGTGGTTTCTTTCACTTCAGAACTTCAAGTTCCCCCTCGAATATAGACCAGGCAAGTCACAAGGTAATGCTGATGCCTTGTCTAGGGTGCATTGTTTGGTCACCAAAAAAGCCTAGCCCTCCAGTCTGGAGAAGAGGGGGGGGGGGGTATGTAGGCAGTTAAGGGGTGAAATTGAGGATGGAATATATTTCCCTCCCAGGCTCTTAGTCTGGACAGGGTGGTGGTCCAGTCCATAACTTCAGCCTGGTTCTCAGAATGCTCAGCTGTAGGCACTGACCCCGTTACTGGGGCATAAAAGACTGCAGGTCTTTGGAGTCAGTGTCTGACAAGCTGAGGAGGGAGTACAACCTTACAGCGTGGACCTGAGGAAACCTGAGCACCCTGCGTGGTGCATTTTTGCATGTGTTACGTTGAATAGACTTTTCTGTTGCTTTGCATTGAGTGTACTTTAAAAGAATAAAACTGAAGTAAGTTTTATGCAGTTTCTAGTCCAGAGTGTCATTGCCGCCCTCACCCTCTGGAGGACTTTGTTACAATACCTATTTATCTATCAACATATCTATCTCATACCTATCTAGCTATTGATCTATCTATCTCATATCTATCGGTCTCATCTCTATCTATAAATCAGATTAAGTGCCCCTTTAACCCGAACCTCGCTTTCCCGCCTCCAAGACTTCTCCAGAGCAGCACCAGTCCCCTGGAATGTGCTACCCGAAACTATCTGGGCAATCACTGACACACAAAACTTCAGGCGTGCTCGAAAAATGTACCGCTACAGGGAAGCATACCATATCACCTAAACTAAACTCTCTTTACTCAGCCTAATAACATGTTCCCTGTCCTACTGACTGCAATCCGTGTTAGCCGCCATCAACCGCCCCCCTGCAGTCACACCGATTCAGCCACTATACAGCCTGACCACTGTCTATGTGTATAGCATCCCTCACTCTCCGCTTCGCCATACTGTGCACATCTCCAGCCCCTTTACCTTCTGTATCACCCCATTATTTGTAGCATATAAGCTCGTTGGAGCAGGACCCTCACCTCTACTGTCTCCATCAACTGATTACTTGATGTAACTGTGGTTTTATTTTAATTACCCCTGTCTTGTAAGTGCCACGGAATATGTTGGCAGCATATAAATAAAGATTAGCTATCTATCTCATATCTAGCTAGCTATCTCATATCTACAGTTCTTTTAGGGAAGTTGCCCCTGAGTTAGCCCAAGGCAAACAGCATACATACTTTACAAACATAAAATTCATAGAATTACTTGGTTATACAGTCCAGTTATAAACTACAGATAGTACAATGCAGTATAATTACATGTATTCACCATTTTGGACATGGAGTCTTTATTAAACTAATGTAATTACTGAGTTGGTAATAACTGATTACCTGCCCTTTGCTGCCTGTGACATATTTATTAAAGTATTGCAGGACACAAGATATATCAGACGTCAATTTAAAGAGGTCCAAATTGTCTAAAACTGTCTCAAGCATATGGCCACATTGTCTTCACAGTGTACGATTAGTGTTCTTGCATCTCCTTTACTGTTAATATTCTTCACATACACATTAGATTGATGTCGGCAAATCTGTCTGGTAATGTATTAAGGGCCACCCAGATGTTTCTCTATGACAAATGTTAGATTTACACCTGCCCAATCCTTCACCATGCTATGGAGTCCAGCAGATGCGTGTCTTTGTGAGCATACATGACTATCGGGTGGCCGGGAGAGATAATGAATCTTCAGTGTTATGTAGACAGAGTTTGGTTTGATTTTAATGTATGGTTCCTTTAATTTACATAACTGTACAGAATACTAGATCGGTGATGTAGTTATTTGCTCGTTTAGAGAGAGTATATAATGTTTCACTGCCCAGAGTCAGGATAAGGTTCCATCCGCAGCTCTTCCCCTGTGATTATATAGATCCTGGATGTGTGAATGGCAGTAACTGTGAACTACATTGCATTCTAAAGCCAATTAGGTTATACCTTGTGGGTTAAATTAGTGTAGTATTTAAATTTTTTTGAACTACTGTTTTGGTGTTTAGTAGTTTTTTTAGCATTTGAAATTACATATGTATTGTTTGGAAAATATTTCTCAAAACTAGAGGTTCCTCAGAGAAACTGATATTGCCAGGAGAAGCTCAACCTATTCGATTCACGCAACATGCTTCAAAAAGGAATGTACCATAAATCAATACAAAGGAGAGAACCCAAGTACAATGCGGAGAGTTATATATATATATACATAAGGGAATTCTAATGATTGCATTACCTGAATTTCCTAAATTTCAAGAAAAGTTTAATGAATCAACCTTCTCAAATGTCTGTTTGCTCAATTTCTATTGCTATAAAATGTGTATAAAGTTTAGTGCTGTTTGTATTATCATTGACAAACTATATGCCTAAATATAATTTGGATGTATAACTGGAACATCACAGCTGACCACTCTCCACCACAGTCATGTAACTAGTCACTATAGTCATGTATCATCACAAAGCTTAGAAAACAAGTAGAAGTGGAAAAAGAAGGATATACTGTATTTAAAAGCTTATTATTTCATTGTTCTAGGACCATAAAATATTATTGATCTCAGAAAACCCATTTAATGAATATGGAAGTTAGACTTTTTAAAAGATTACTCATCATCTATAACTCATGGCTGAATTATCAATTGCATCAAATATTCCTCAACACTGAACAGTAGAAATACAAATATAGGAGGAAAAGCGCTGCTGTCCTAAGGAGTAAAGCCGAAATGAACAAACTTTTTTTAAGGCTACGGGCTACAGAACAGAACCGACTCCTTCGTCAGGCAACATTACTTTAGCAGGGAATCCCAGATTATTTAAATAGACAGTTTAGTTGGCCAAGCGGATGGCGGGATAAGTCGCACCTTGGGCGAGCTCACGCGTTCCCTACCTTATCCGCAGTCCTGAGGCACCGGCAAGCGGCAAAAAGGGACACACGAACATCACATGGGGAAGAGGCGGCCCCTCCGGTCACAATCCTGCACTCTGGTCAGCAGGAGAAGCGCCATGGAGCAATTCCTCAGCGGAGCGGGAGAAGCGGCAGCAGGAGTAAAGATGGCGCCGGCAGAAGCGCGGGCACCGGAGCAACCCCCACATATACTAGCAGCTGAGCACCCAGGAGGCAACGCCTCACAGGCATCAGAGAAGAGAAGACTGCAGCTGGAAGAGCAGAGAGCGGGGAGAGCAGCATGGACACCTCGGCAGCGGGGCGGCTGGAGCAGAGGAGAGCCAGGCAGAGCGTGGGTGCAGTGAGTATTCCGGGCAGCAGCCCCTGCACACAATGCAGCTCACGCTCTCCCACACCACAGACCCCCCCCCCCAGCTAATAGGAGGGATAGCCCTATGTGGTCGCATTCCACTATGCCCAGCACTCCAACTAGCCAGACCCTCAAAGGGACCAGAGGCCCCCCCAGACAAACCAGATGAGGAAGTATGGAAAAGTCGCATAATGGCGATACCGACAAAGAGCGAGCTCAACGAGTTTTTTCAGAGACTTGAAGCTCTAACAAACAGGCTCTACATAGTATACGCTCAGACATACAGCATCTAGGCCAATGAATAGTGCAAGTGGAAGAAGCCCAAGAGGGCACAGCGGCCATATTAGAGACCCACAGACAAGCAATACAAGCACAAGCTGAGCAGTTAACAGGCCTCATTATGCATATCGATGATCTGGAAAACCGGAATCAACTAAATAATCTCCGGATATGAGGCCTGCCTGAGGACGTCGAGGGAAAACATCTAGACGCTTGGGCCCAGTCTTTTTTCCAACAACTATTAGAGCAACCAGCGGAAAGTCCTGTAGAAATCGACCGAATCCACAGAGCCCTGGGACCCAGGGCTGCTGACCCCAATAGACCCAGCGACATTATATGCAGGGTCCACTTTTATAGGGATAAAGACGCAATCCTCCGAACAGCCAGGGAGAGAGGGGATTTTCACCATAACGGCAAACCCATTATACTCCAAGATCTGGCACGTCATACTTTGCGCATGAGAGGAGCCCTCAGACCCCTCCTGGCAGCGCTGAAGGCGCAAGGGATCCCATATAGATGGGGGTTCCCCTTCTCACTGTCTGCCACAAAAGACGGAAAAACAGCAGTCTTCCGCAACCTGGGCAACCTCCCCAACTTTCTGGGGTCAATGCAACTACCAATGATAGCCCTCCCAGATTGGCCCATGGTCCCAACAGCTAACGCCCCAACAACACAAGAACAGTGGCAAACCATGCAACCTAAAGCCCAATGGGATAAACGAACACGCACGGACAGAAACACCTGAGCCACCATGGAACATATTCAGAGGGGTCGGCCGACCTTTCACGTGGTCTCTCTCAGTCACAGCCCAGATGATCTTAGAACTTTAAAGTGACTCAGACCTTCACTCCACTTTGACCTCGACCATCTCAGGAGAGGAAGCAAAAACAAACGGACCTTATCCCACAAGTTACCATATATCCATGAGAGGAGAGGTGTCAAGCAAGTTCGTACAACGAGACGGAGAAGACGCTGGGCTTCCTGGACTGATACCCTCGTTATGGTATTTAGCCCACGAGACCTCCCTTTGGGTTGACAGTTACAAACTTTAGTTACAGAATACCTTTTTGCATATTTCACTTTCGTGTTCCTATACATCATATCCCACTGTCAGTTTCTTTTACATCTCAAATTGCAGAGCAATACAATATATTCCCTGGTGCCTCATGGGTTATCACCCAAGGCCCTGGAAGGGGCCGGTAGCAACTACTACATGTAAATCACCTGTGTGGAGGACGTGGGGGCTCAGCGAACCTCCTGCCGGTACCTCTGCACCTCCCACAGAGGGTGACCAATCGCATTTTTGCGAATGCTGGCAATACTCAAGCCAGTAGTCCACTCAGAAAGCATGCGCCATAACTAAGTGCTGCACAAGGCTTTAACTGATAAGCCTTTTTTTCTTTATCCCTTTTCTCTTCTCTTTATGCATTTCTCTATTTTTAACGCCATGACCTTCTCCCCCCCCCCATTCTCCCCCCCCCCCCCGGTCCTACCCATCCTCCACCCACTCTCCTACCCCCGACCTCAGCCGAAACAATCCACAATGCGACAAAATGGATGACTTTACCTTTAACATGAGGGGGCTAAATAAACCGGCTAAAAGGGGGCAGATCCTTGACCACTTCCACCGCAAAAAGACACTGATAGTCTTCCTACAGGAAACTCATTTCCAGGAATCCAAGGTGCCCAAATGTAAATACCGTCATTATACCTCTTGGTACCACAGTCCACATCCGACGAAAAAAGCAGGAGGCACATCCATAACAATACACAAACGTTTACCACATAAGCTCCTGGTTTCAGAAACAGACAAAAATGGGAGGTTTCTGTTCCTAAAAATTCAAGTAAACGATGAAGTCATAACTCTGGCTAATGTTTGTTTCCCAAATCAGGGACAGAAAAGTTTCGGGATCTGGATATTGAGGGCTCTGGTGGCCTTTGTGAGAGGATCCAACATCATCCTCGGAGGAGACTTTAACCTCAGCATGGATCCGGGCTGTGACTCCTCGGGGGGGGGGGGGGGGGGGAGTCAGGGGCTTCCCCCTCAACAGCACACAGAATCAGAACAGAACTAGCCAACCTTAAATTAGTGGACATATGGAGGATGCTCCATCCTAAAGAAAGGGATTTTAGCTTCCATTCACTAGCCCACAATAGCTACCATAGGATAGATTACCTATTTGTATCACACGGGCTATTAGACAGGAAACCCTCATCGACAATGGGCTCTTTTATTTGTTCGGACCATGCTCCAGTCTGGGGATTACTAGTGTTGGAACAGGGAGACAAAACAAGCTTTAACTGGCGCCTGAACGATAATTTATTAAGCGAAGCGGTCTGCCTACAGGAAACAGCACAAGCAATAGACTCCTTTATAGCTACACACGCGACAGATACTACTGCAGCTCCATTGAAATGGGAGGCCCTCAAGTGCGTACTGCGGGAAATCTTTATTTCACATGGAGCCCAGCTTAAAAAACTGCGGTCTGCCAAATTAGACACGTTATTGACCCATTTAGACAAACTAGAATCGACAAACAAAACCTCCCCCACCTCTGATACCGCAGCGGAGATCTCAGCGACCCCAACTAACATACTCAACATATTAGATCAGGCCTCCCTCTGCCAGCACAACAGAGCCAGAGGAAGGTTCCACAAGTTCGGGGATAAATGTGGCCAGGGACTAGCAAGAGCAATGAACCCCAGATCCCTACAGACCTATGTATTTGCAGTGGACAAACCAGGAGAGAGGCTGGTCCATGACAACACCAGAATCCTTGAGAGCTTCCACACAAATTATCAGAAATTATATAACCTGGAAATAGAACAAAATATTACCAAGGGAGATCACGGGACAGAAAGGAACTTATACATAAAAGCTCATACCCCCAAGAGCATATTCCATGAAGATAAACTGGCGATGGAAGCTGATTTCACACTTCAGGAATTGGGAGGGGCGGTCGGATCTCTAAAAATTGGCAAAAGTCCGGGCCCCAATGGGTTTACACCGCGCTTTTATAAGACGTACGCAGATTGCTTGGCCCCCCTGATGCTGGAGGCGTTCAATACGGTTTCCAGAGCATCCCCCTTCCCGGAACAGGCACTGCAGGCGGTTATAACGGTTCTTTCAAAGCCAGGAAAAGATCCGACCAACTGCAGGAGTTATAGGCCAATTTCACTATTAAACATAGATACAAAACTATTTGCCAAAATGCTGGCGAGCCGCCTGCCGACTTTAATACATGGGGACCGGGTGGGCTTCGTCCCGGGAATGGAAGCAGGGGACATCACTGTACGCACACTAGCACTCATATCTAGAGCCACTGGATCAAACACGATGCCGAGAAGGCTCTTGACAGAGTGGATTGGGGATTCCTAGAAGCAACATTAAAACAGATAGGACTGGGTATGAGGTTCTTAGAATGGATCATGGCTCTTTTCTAGCAATCCCTCAGCAAAAGTACGGGTAAACGGAAAGCTTTTCAGACCAGTACAGATCAAGAATGGCACGAGGCAGGGCTGTCCCCTGTCTCCCTTTTTATACATCATAGTAATGGAGACATTGGCAAATGCACTTAGAGCCAACACCGACATCAGGGGGATACAAGTGTCCAATAGCGAACAAAAAGTGGCCCTATCTGCTATTTTATATATCTATATCTATATCTATATATATCTATATATCTATATATCTATATATATATATATATATATATATATATATATAGATATATAGATATATATATATAGATATATATAAATCAAATCCCAGGATAGCCCTGCCCAGCATCTGGAAGAATTTGGGAGATTCGGCCGCCTCTCTAACTTTAAAGTAGATTTAAACAAATCGAAAATCTTGAATATCAGTATACCCAATACTGAAGAAAGGGACATGAGGGACGCTTTCCCATTTAGATGGAAAAAAGATGAGATTAAATACTTAGGCACAACAATCACCCCTGACATAAAAAATCTCTTTCAAACAAATTATAAACCACTTCTAGCTAAGCTCAAGAAGGATCTGGATAATTGGCAAGCGACGCCCCTCTCCTGGTTTGGCAGGATCAGCGCAGTGAAAATGAACGTCCTACCCAGACTTCTATACGTCCTCCAAACGGTACCCATAAGACTTCCAGGGGCTTATCTAAATAAGATTAGGAAAGTGATGATGAGGTTTATCTGGGGCGACAAAAGGCCGAGACGCAACTAGAAGACTTTGGCTGCCCCAAGGAGAGAGGAGCAATGGGGATACCTAATATTTCGTTATATTATAAAGTGGCGCTGACCAGGCGAGTCCTGGACCTTGTACGGAATAAATCCCAGAAAAGATGGGCGGTAACGGAACAAGAATCAGTCCCCTTCAGAGGAGCAGGTTTATTATGGATACCAGGCAACGGGAAGTATAAAAACTTGGGACTCTCCCCATTTGTAGAAGAAATATTGGCAGCATGGATGGGACCCGCAACTAAGACAGGTCTGATAAAGAGACCAGGGCCACTGACACCGTTAGTGGGAAATATGGATATCCTGACATTCTACAATGGCTCCCCTGTTGTAAACATCCTAGTAGGCAACCAAGCAGAAGAAATCCCTGGAATAAAAAACATGTATAAGGGAAACGACATTAAACGGTTGGGAGAGATTCTGGAGCGTAGGGATCCGCCGGCTGGAGCATGGTTCCAATATCTACAAATATGCCATTATATTGGGTCACTAGGTGGAACACAGTTATTAGAAAATCCTCTGACACCCTTCGAGAACCAATTTATCATTAATAGGTCAGTTAAGGGAAAGGTGTCAGAGCTATATCAATTCATGGTGAGGGAGGGCAGCCAAAGAAGCAGAATCGCACTAGAAAGAGAATGGGAAAAGGAATTAGGCGGTCCCCCCCCCCCCCCAAGGAGTCATGCAGAAGAGCCTATATTCTTACACATAAGATCAACATCTCAAGCAAGATACAGGAATTAAAATAAAAGATCCTGATAAGGTGGTATAAAACTCCAGCGGGGCTTGCCAGAGTTTACCCTCAATATTCGGATGCCTGTTGGAGATGCCTAAAAGAAAAAGGTACTTTTATGCACATCTGGTGGTCGTGCTCGATGATCTGCCCCCTTTTGCAGGAGGTTTGCACACTTAAAACTGTCACCGGAAAAAGCCTTACTATCAATGTTCCCCGGTTCTCTTACACAGTCCAAGAAGTCACTCCTACAGTTTTTCGTCATAGCCTTATATCAGATAATCCCCAGGAAGTGGAAATCCACATCGCCACCCACCAGATTAATGTGGCTGGAAGCACTTGACAGCATCCAACATCTAGAAGAAATATGCGCTAAAGATGAGATGAGACACAGTAGCTACTTGGCAACCTGGTCCTTTTGGATCTTGTACCGTAACACACCAGAAACATTAAGGTGGGTGGCGAGTGGCATCATCCTCCAACAACAAATCCCATCCGTCACTCCATGATCAAGTCACAAAACAATCAATCGACATCCAATCGGCTAACAGGTCAGATTACCCTTCCCCCCTCCACACAACCCTGCCCTTCCCCCCTTTCTTTTATATACCTCTCACTGAGAATAATCTTTTTTTTTTTCCCCTTTTCTTTTTTTCTTTTTCTATTCTTTCCCTTTTCCTCTTTACAGTTCTTTGTTATTGTAAGAATTAATGTTGGTAACATAGACAGTTCAAGTGAGCACAAGTATACCAGGACAAGTTTGTTCTCTTAATTTAGTTTATTGATTTGATACATAAAATTGTCATAAGACAGTAACGTGATAATATTTGATACTATTGGACGACATAAGCTGTTATTGTATCTCTATAAAAAACAAATAAATACATTTGGAACCATAAATGGACAGTTTAAGCAGGAGATGTGTGCGTCTAACGTCATGGGGATCTCCACCAAGTCCTTTCTTAATTGCAGTTCAGATGACGGCATTTACCTCATTTAATGCCCATGTAACCTACAATCTATAGGTTGCACCATTCAGTCATTACACAATAGAATTAATACACACAGATCTAGTCTAGTCATCGAGTACACATCACACAACGTATCACGTCATTTCTCTGTAGCCCATGATTCTGACCCCAAATATTGTGAGTAGCTCCTATTGAGCAGGTTCCAGCCTGCATTCCTAGTAGATTCCAGTAACTCAAATAAAGGGAATCTTTTTAGATCTATATGTTAAATAGATTATTTCCCAATGTACTCAATGAATTCATTGTAACCACTTAAACAAAATATTTCCTTTTTTTCTCTTCCCTTGTTCCTCCTTCTGTCCTCCACCTTTTTATCTGTTCTTTACTCCTCTTTGATATACGCATTGAATGTACATTTTCAAATATACATAAAAATGTGTATATTTTATATAGTATTTTTTCTCTTTCGTGAGCTTTTCCTCTTTCTTCCCTTTTCCCCACTTATCCACCTGCTTATCTTTCCTGGTTGATACAAATTTGTAATATATATATATATATATATATATATATATATATATATATATATATATATATATAGTAATAACGTTTTTGCCCCAGCTGTTCAACTAAATACAACACCAATGTCTTTGTGGCCATCCTATATAAAAAAGAACACGCAATTGAAGTAGTTTGGAGGCAATTCCTTCTGTAGAACCGACTCTATAACTCTATTTCTATACTCCTATATTAATATCTGTGTTTTATCTATCATTTTCTTACTGTGTTTTGAGGACGTTTCAATGTCTGTTCTTTTGGTGAATATTCTTTTAAATGTTTTCTACTTTCTGACTTCTAGGGATTGATGGAGATCCCCATGACATCAGACGCTCAAATCTCCCAATTAAACTGTTCATTTAATCTGTGATTCCCTGCTATTGTAATGTGACCTTATGAAGGAGTCGGTTTGGCTCTGTAACTAGAGATGAGCGAGCATACTCGTCCGAGCTTGATGCTCGTTGAGTATTAGGGTGCTCGAGATGCTCGTTACTCGAGATGAGCACTGACCATTGAATTCAATACAGCCGGCTCCATTGAAAGCAATGGACTGCCGGCTAGTGCAGGATGAATTTTCGGCTTAAAAATATAAGCCCTTACCTGAAAATCATCCTAAAATGTGTAAAAGGTAAAAAAAAATATATACTCACCTTGTCCCGGCAGAACGATGTTAGCCCATTGAATTCAATGGAGCCGGCAATACAGCCGGCTCCATTGAAAGCAATGGGCTGCCGGCGATCGCACAATGAATTTTCGGGAAGGGCTTAAATATATAAGCCCTTCCCTGCAATTCATCCAGAAATGTGTAAAAATAAAAAAAAATATATACTCACCTGGTCCCGGCAGACGGAGTTCAGCTGCGGCCAGCTGGCAGTTCTCCTGAACTGCTCTCTGTAGTATCCAGCAGCCGGGGATTTAAAATCCCCGCCTGCTGAATGAGCTGGCTCTGATTGGTCACAGCCTGACCAATCAGAGGCAGATCTCACTCACACCCATTCATGAATTCATGAATGGGTGAGTGACTGCTGCCTCTGATTGGCTCAGCGCAGCTCTCAGCTGAATGACAGCAGTTCAGCACCACAGTGCAGGGGACAGCAGGAGAAGACGCGGCTGTGCCCCGGCAGCTGAAGGGAGGTATCTATTTTGTTTGTTTTTTAAATCACTTTTAATTCATTTCCAGGGAATGGCTTATATGTAAAGCCCTTCCCTGAAAAAGAATTCAGGTGTGCCAGCGGACCATTGTCTTCAATGGAGTCGCCGGCAGCAGCGGCTGCATTGAAGAGAATGCCTGCATTTTTATTCTTTTTTACACTAAAATCTTTCTTTTTCAGGTAAGGGCTTATATTTTTAAGCCCTTCCCGAAAATTCATCCCGCATTCGCCGGCAGCCCATTGCTTTCAATGGAGCCGGCTGTAGTGCCGGCTCCATTGAATTCAATGGGCTAACATCAGTCTTCCCTGCCACAGCTGTGGCAGAGGAGAACGATCTTAATGCTGACAGTGCAGGGGGGGGTCTCACTCTTGCCACTATTGTGGCTTAATAGTGAGACCTCGGAGCCCGAAATGCAGCCCTGCATGTTGCTCCTCGCCTGCCCCATCCATTTCTGTGTTTTTTACATGACTTTGGTGATTTGCTAAGATTTTCACAAATGAAAACCTTAGCGGAGCACCAGTCATATACAAAAATGCTCGAGTCGCCCATTGACTTCAATGGGGTTTGTTACTCGAAACGAACTCTCGAGCATCACTGAAAGTTCGACTCGAGTAACGAGCACTCGAGCATTTTGGTGCTCGCTCATCTCTATCTGTAACCCATAGCCTAAAAAAATATTTCTTCTTAATATATTTGGGTTTTACTCCTTGGATAGCATTTCTACTTATTGACTCTCAGGCCCCAGGCCTCAGTGTCCTGTCCAGAGAAGGGCTGCAGCAATCCTATTTAGCTTCGCATAATGCTCGTTCTGCTTGCTCCAAGGTGAGCGCTACTTACATTAGTTACTCTTATTGTGATGGTGCCTGCGCTACGGTAGCACCTGTCTCTTATTAGAGTACAGATTTGATGGCTGCTACATTCTAGCTTGGTGATATACAACGCTGGGCGACAGATACTGGAAAAATAGCTCACATTTATGTTATAAAGAAACCCTTAGACATATATTTGGTTTTGCTGCTATCTCAGAGAACTTGTTGGGACTTTTTAAAGGGGTTGTCTCGCGCCGAAACATTTTTTTTTTTTTCTTCCATAGGCCCCCCGTTTGGCGCAGGACAACCCCAAAGGATGTGTTAAAAAAAAAAATTTTATTACTTACCTGAATCCCCGCTCTGCGACGTCTTCCTTCTTCCTTCTTCTTCCTTCACCAAGATGGCCGCCGGGATCTTCACCCATGATGCACCGCGGGTCTTCTCCCATGGTGCACCGTGGGCTCTGTGAGGTCCATTGCCGATTCCAGCCTCCTGATTGGCTGGAATCGGCACACGTGAAGGGGCGGAGCTACGAGGACCAGCTCTCCGGCACGAGTGGCCCCATTCACCAGGAAGAAGACCGCACAGTGCAAGCGCGTCTAAAAAAGCAAGAAGACATCAGAATTAGACGGATCCATGGCGACGGGGACGCTAGCAATGGAGCAGGTAAGTGTATAACTTCTGTATGGCTCATATTTAATGCACAATGTACATTACAAAGTGCATTAATATGGCCATACTGAAGTGTATAACCCCACTTGCTGCCGCGAGACAACCCCTTTAATCTTTTTGCAATTCCCATATCCATTGCTATTAATTCTCACACTTACCAAATCTTCACCTGCAGCACTTCTGTTTATCCTCTCATTTATAGTTTCACATTAAGTCAACTTAAATTCATTAGTCATTTAGCAGTGAAATCCATTTTATTTGCTGTCACATTTTATGTGTTTATGTTTTAATTCATGGTTACATGACGGGTTTCTAAATAGCTGAATGTCCCGCTCCCCCGCGTCCTGAATGTGTTACTTCAACATCATCACCTTCTAAATTCCCTTCAAGAACTGTCTTTGTAATAGAACTGCAGGTGAGCTGAAAGACTTTGTTCATTTAATGATGTGAGTAACTGCTTATGACCCAAACAAACCACTTACAGGAAATGTAGGGTAAACTGATGAATAACAGATGCAACTTTAAAAAAGGCATGTGGGAGACTCCTTTCTAATAAAATCTTGGGCAAGTTGAGCCAGATGGCCTTATGTTTAACTAAGAAGCCTTGTTTAAGTATATTTGTATTATAAACTGTCTATTCAGAGTGATCAGAAATGTTTTAAGTAATGAGCAGAATCTAGAGGTTATGCAGAACTGTTGACTAGACGTGGTTCTCGATGGTAGTACAGTAATAGTTTTCTTTCTGTTACAAAAGTCAACAACCATATTAAAGATCAATGGGACACAATGGATAATGCTGCTCCCTACAGCACTGGGTTCCTTAGTGCCATTCCATTTGCATTTTAATTACTTGTTCATGTGATCCCTTTATCAGTCCAGAAATATACTGGTTAATTTGACAACACTGGCACTTTTACATGCAAGATACAGAAATTCATATGCCTTCTTGGGGGCTTTCCATCACGTTTTTGATTTCCATCCAGGTTTCCATCAGGGTTCAGCCTGATTTCCTGAAAAAGGGATTCAGAAGGAACACCTGGATGGAACCATTCATTTGTTATTGCCAAAACAGACACCAATAGGCCACATCTTATGTGAAAAAAGGATCACACAATCAAGTAATTAACATGCAAATTGGGTTGAGCTACTACTAAGCTGCAAAACCAGATTCATTTGAGTGGCATTACAAGATACAGGTCAGGCATGAGATTAAGTAGATAGACATCTCTAGGATTAGCCTTGTTGCATTGAAGAATCAGGCCTGGTTTGCCTTTCAACGAGGGACAATATAGCATGAATAAGTTATGTTCTCCTTGTCACACTCATATGAGCCTAATAAATGAATTACTTTGGTGAGGCCTGCATCCTGAAGAGTTGCATTAACGGTTATTATGCATGCCTATGATCCAGGGAGAAATAGGTCTAGCAGGTAAAAAAGCTTCCCTTGATGCCACAAAATCAGTAAATAGTTGGTGGTTAGATAACCACGATCCACAGTCTTCAATTTTATGCCACAAGTAGGCACTAACTCAGCTGAACCTACAGTCCAACATCCATGCATCTCCTTGTATCACAGTTTACAGCCATATCAGTATGACATAGAATGACGGAGTAGCATATTGGCCTTAGCTACATTCACAAAGTTATATACATTTTTTTACCATATGGCTATTCTTTTCATGTCAATGGAGCTTGGAGGAATCCATGCTGCAAACACAATTCCACTCACATGCAAGAAATGGATTTTCAGTTGCAGAGATTCCTGCGACAAACCCATTGCATGTGAACATACCCTTTAATGGATGATCATTAATAACTAGAGATGAACGAGCATACTCGCTAAGGGCAATTACTGGAGCGAGCATTGCCCTTAGCGAGTACCTGCCGGCTCGGAAGAAAAGATTTGGCTGCCGGCAAGGGGGAGCGGTGAGTTGCGGGAGTGAGGGGGGGGGGGGGGGAGATCTCCCTTCCGTTCCCCCCCTGCTCTCCGCTGGCAGCCGAATCTTTTTAATTGCCCTTAGCGAGTATGCGCGCTCATCTCTATTGATAACCAAAACAACATTCTTTAATAAGCAGAAATGTTGTTTATGCCAAAATCTAGTATTTATAACTGTTCTCCAGTTACAGGTGAAAACTATACGCAATGTTACAGTATGTTCTTGGGGAATAAAACTTGGTGGAAAACTTCCACATCTTCTTCCTTCTACAACACTTTGCAACATTTCAGTGAGTTTCTATCATGCAATTTTAATTATTTAATGTACTTCCTAAAGGTAATGAATGCAATGAAGTCAATGACCTCCATATACCTTACATGAAGCAGACAAAATGTTTCACTTTCTAATGGATGTTCTGTTATTAGAATTTGCTAGACGCAAAAGGTTATTTATGTACAGATAAAGGTTAAACGCGGCCAAGCCACAAAATTATTCCACTGGGCCGCAACCAGGAAAAAGTCAAACACAGCATGCCTATAATGTATAAATCATGGACTCAATTAGAGACCATGTCATAGACAAAAGCAAAACCACATGGCTAATATTAGTAGGAACAGTGAATTATGCTGAACTCCAATATTTGCTTAATGATAGAGGTGATGACCTGCATATAGCTCCACCAATGTAGCTTTGCCAAAGTAGGGAACAACAGGCTTCATTAGACGGAGAGTGGCTATGTGTAAAGAACAATAGAGAATTGTACCATCTCTTCCCTAGTTATCTTATTATGTAAGTGTATATGAGGCTGTGATAGTGCGGCCAATCAGCAGTAAATGTAAAGCCCACATTCACCTGTGCCACAATATGCCAGTGCTCTTGCTTTCTGCAACATCAGGGCTAGATTATAAGTTGCCAGTTAGGAGAGGGCCCGGCTCATGTAGGAGCTTTGGCTATATGCAGCCATTATATGAGGTCAACTGGGGCTCAAGTTGCAGGAGTGGGATGGAGGCTCCCACACATATCTGCCTACAACAAATGTAATCTGCCACCATGGATCTTTATTTACATCAGTCTTATTTCCACACACTCAATTGGATTCATCTAGCGCTTCATCTTTTTTATCTCTTTCTGGACCTTGTGCACTTCACATTTTCCTTAGGGCGGCTTGAGACAACCGTATTCGCAATTACGCATGCTTCAGCGTAACATATTTGCGTAGTGAACAAGGTTTGATGAGGTAGATCAGCAGGGCCAGCTCACATGTGCATGCTACACACCCCTTCCGTGATTTAAAAGGCCATTTAGCCTAATGAGGTCCATATGTGTTATGTCTTTCATGGAATTGCACAGCGTATTTTGCATTTTCATGCAATCTCTCATAGACATCTATAGGGCCCTTGGTTCACGAATACACAGGAAAATAGAGCAGGACCTAAAACACGTATCTGAAGAAGCCCCTCGGCTGGCTTCACATGGACGTAATTGCACATACAATATGCAATGAACAGAACCCATTGATTTCATTTGGTTCATTCACAATCGTGCATTCTTTCTGCACATTTCTATTGCGCAAAGAAAAACTTAACGTGCTCTATTCTCCTACACATTTGTGCACCAAAAGTTCCCAAGTCAATAGGGGTGCACAGATGTGTGCAAAATACTCTAGAAGATGCGTGAAACACTGTGTAATTGTTCAGGAAAAAGAACACATCTGGAACTCATTAGACTAATTAGCAATTTCAATCAGTGCATATTTTTTGTCGTGTGCAAATGTACATGCATTGCGAGTGGAAAAAAGTACTCTAAAATACACCAATGCACGTGCAAAAAACATTGTTAATTCTGCAAAGATGGAGCGCTCAGGGATGCGCAAATGCTCATTCACTCATGTGAAGCAGGCCATAGGGTGCAGCCACATGGGAAGAGTTTTGCTGCACAAAACCGAGGGGAAAAGAACACATCTGGACCTTTTTAGGCTTGTTGTCGCAGCAAGTCTGTGAAACAGCTATACCTTGCTTGTATCAAATTTGTCATAAAAAGATAGCAGCGGCTCTGGAAGTCATGACGTCACACTGAGCGTGGTGTCATCAGAATGATCTCAGAGTTATTTCATCATACAGCAAATCTTTATCATTCTAAATCAAAGTGTGTGCCCATCTCTAGCCAATAAACAAAACCAAACAAACATGCATTAGTTCTGCTTTGTCATCTTATTTTTGCTATTTGAGCACAAGCTATGACGTCAATCATTTCTTATCAAGGGTGTTTCTACTGGCTGTGTCATCTAGATAAACGTCTAAAGCAGCTATGCTAGACTACTTTTTCCTTCTGACATGGGGCGTGCCATTGGTGGAGAGATTCTTGCCCACACTGGCACGCCTCTATATAGAGGGAAGAAGAAACCCTTATGTCTCATTGATATGGAAGATTCATAGACGATCTTTTAATGGTTTGTATTGCTGCTTCTATGACATATATCAACAACAAGGGGAAGAGAGGGGATGAATTTTGTTATTTGTATAGCGCCAACTTATTCCGTAATTTATTAATTATCCCCCAGCAAGCTCATTTGAGGGTACTCATTTTATGGAAGGTTGAGTCAACCATGAGCTGGCTACCTGAACCATTCGGGGATTGAACTCGCAACTTTTAGGACTGCATACTACTTAACACTCTGCGCCACACAAGGTCCAACAATAATATTAATTTCAAATTTACAGGTCCCAAGGATAAAAGAGAGATTGCTTTCTTAGTTAGAATTAAACCAGCCTGCATGAAGCATAATACTTTAAACATACAGTAAGTTGCTACAAGAGACAGGTTATGGGAAAGAGGGTATTCCACATGAATGCTTGATCGTGCCTCAGAATTAGTAGCAGGAAAAGATAGATGTGATTTGTTGAAGGCAGAAAGGGAATCTTTTTTTGTTTATTTTGTTTTTTTGCTTTATTATTTAGATTATTTTATTATAAACTAGCTGATATACCCGGCTTCGCCCGAGTTAATCTTATGAAGTCGTGGTTACTTTAGAGATACCGAGGAAAAAAATATGTTCACCATTTTGCATGGTTCTTTGCATTACCCAGGAAACACCACATGGGGGTAATCATGCGACATTTCCTTTATATAAAATGACATTGAGAAGTGAAAAAATAGATTATGTATGTAAAATTAGGATGCTAATTCACTTGCGCTTAGAATTGAATAATCGAGTTGGGACCCATTAGCTTTTCCTATTTATGACATAATCAATGCCCATGCCAAATTTCAAGTTTCTATGACACCGGGAAGTGAAAGAATTAGATTCCGTATGTAAAATTTGGACGCTAATTGTTTTGCGCTTAGAATTGAATAATAGAGTTGGGACCCATTAGCTTTTCCCATTTATGACATAATCAATGCCCGTGCCAAAGTTCAAGTTTCTATGACACCAGAAAGTGAGAGAATTAGATTTTGTACGTAAAATGTGGACGCTAATTCTTTTGCACTTAGAATTGAATAATCGAGGTGGGACCCATTAACTTTTCCTATTTATGATATAATCAATGCCCGTGCCAAATTTTAAGTTTCTATGACATCGGGAAGTGGGAGAATTAGATTCCGTACATAAAATTTGGACGCTAGTTCTTTTGCACTTGAATTGAATAATCGAGTTGGGACAGATTAGCTTTTCCTATGTATGACATAATAATCAATGCTCGTGCCAAATTTGAGAGAATTAGACTACGCACGTAAAATTTGGACGCTAATTATTTTGCGCATAGAATTGAATAATTGAGTTGGTACCCATTAGCTTTTCCTATTTATGACATAATCAATGTGCATGCCAAATTTCATGTTTCTACAACATCGGGAAGTGAGAGAATTAGATTCCATACGTAAAATTTGGACGCTAATTCTTTTGCGCTAGAATTGAATAATCGAGTTGGGACCTTTTTACTTTTCCTATTTTGGACATATTCTATGCTTGTGCCAAATTTCATGCTTCTACGACATCGGGAAGCTGGAGAATTAGTGGTGAGCCAGTCAGTGAGGGCTTTCGTCTTTCTTTATATATATATATACATATATATATATATATATATAGATATTGCACAAGGTTTTTTAATTTTTAACATTTATTTATTTATTTTTAAAGTAATAACACTTTTTTCAAAATTCAAAACACACCTCTTATATTTATATAAATTTATATATTTGTCAGCATATGGAATTTCAGGATCATGTGACCGATAGGGGAATGGTTTATCAGCTGACATCATTTGACTGATATGGAAGAGGTCTATTAATTAATGTGGAGCTTTTAAGTGTTTTTGAATGATCTAGTGAAACTGCTATGATTAGGTGCGTATAGGAAAGTGCTGATAATGCGAGCGCGGACATTGGCTGACCATTTTTTTTAGTCATATTATGAATAAAATGAAGTGATATTAAAGAAAAGTTTTGTGGTGCCGAAAGATACGTTTATTCGATCTCTATTGGCTTGGCATCCAGTAAGCACCCTTACCAAATCCACACATGACATACGAGTGCTGATTGGATTGGAATATATACAATGGAGCTGATAATACTGTCTGTTTGATTGAATTTAACAACTTGTAGATCCTAATTCAGCAACAATCGCCTCCAACAAATGGTTCCTGTAGCTCCAAACAGTATTCGCACAACACTGAGGAAGAATTTTGCATCATTCTTTCCTGCAAATGTAATTCCTACCACGAATACTTCTGGGGTGCCTTGTGTGCACAACTCTCTTCAGATCATTGCATCTCAATTAGGTTAAGGTCAGGATTCTGATTCGCCCATTAAAAAACATAAATCTTTTTCAAGCATTTTTTAATTGATTTAATTGTATGTTTTGGGTAATTGTCGTTTTGCTTCACCCAAAATTTCTTCAACTTGAGGTCGTGGATAGAGATGAGCGAGCACCAAAATGCTCGGGTGCTCGTTACTCGGGACGAAATTATTGCGATGCTCGAGGGTTCGTTTCGAGTAACGAACCCCATTGAAGTCAATGGGCGACCCGAGCATTTTTGTATATCGCCGATGCTCGCTAAGGTTTTCATTTGTGAAAATCTGGGCAATTCAAGAAAGTGATGGGAACGACACAGCAACGGATAGGGCAGGCGAGGGGCTACATGTTGGGCTGCATCTCAAGTTCCCAGGTCCCACTATTAAGCCACAATACCGGCAAGAGTGGGCCCCCCCCCCAACAACTTTTACTTCTGAAAAGCCCTCATTAGCAATGCATACCTTAGCTAAGCACCACACTACCTCCAACAAAGCACAATCACTGCCTACATGACACTTCGCTGCCACTTCTCCTGGGTTACATGCTGCCCAACCCCCCCCCCCCCCCACACACACACACGACGCAGTGTCCACAGTGCACACCAAAGTGTCCCTGCGCAGCCTTCAGCTGCACTCATGCCACACCACCCTCATGTCTATTTATAAGTGCGTCTGCCATGAGGAGGAACCGCAGGCACACACTGCAGAGGGTTGGCACGGCTAGGCAGCGACCCTCTTTAAAAGGGGCGGGGCGATAGCCCACAATGCTGTACAGAAGCAATGAGAAATATAATCCTGTGCCACCGCCATCAGAAGCTGCACACGTGGGCATAGCAATGGGGAACCTATGTGCCACACACTATTCATTCTGTCAAGGTGTCTGCATACCCCAGTCAGACCGCGTTTTTTTATAAATAGTCACAGGCAGGTACAACTCCGCAATGGGAATTCCGTGTGCACCCAGCTCCCTGGAACACACCGGCTGTACATAAATGTATCCCATTGAAGTGCCCTGGACAGCAGAGCTAACGTCAGATTAAATGCAGGTGGGCTTCGGCCCACACTGCATGCCCCAACCTGACCGGGGTTTTTAATTCATAGACACAGGCAGGTACAACTCCCTATTGTGAAGTCCCTGTGGACCCACAGCATGGGTGGCTCCCTGGAACCCTCCGGCGGTACATAAATATATCCCATTGCATTGCCCATCACGGCTGAGGTAATGTCATGTTAAATGCAGGTGGTCTTCGGCCCACACTACATGCCCCAGTCAGACTGTGGTTCTTTAGAAGTAGACACATGCAGTTACAACTCCGTGTGGACTGACAGCATGGGTGGGTGCCAGGAACCCACCGGCGGTACATAAATATATCCCATTGCAGTGCCCAACACAGCTGATGTAACGTCAGCTTTAACGCAGGTGGGCAAAAAATTAATTGGATTACACTATAGGCGAGGGCCCCAAAAAATTGGTGTACCAACAGTACTAATGTACGTCAGAAAGATTGCCCATGCCCAACCAAGAGGGCAGGTGAAACCCATTAATCGCTTTGGTTAATGTGGCTTAATTGGTAACTAGGCCTGGAGGCAGCCCAGTTAAAATAAAAATTGGTTCAGGTGAAAGTTTCAACGCTTTAATGAGCATTGAAACGTATAAAAATTGTTTACAAAAATTATATGACTGAGCCTTGTGGGCCTAAGAAAAATTGCCCGTTCGGCGTGATTACGTCAGGTTTCAGGAGGAGGAGCAGGAGGAGGAGGATGAATATTATACACAGATTGATGAAGCTAAAAGGTCCACGTTTTTGATGGTGAGAGAGAACAATGCTTCCTTCCGCGGGTGCAGCCTACGTATTGTTTAGCTATCGCTGCTGTCCGCTGGTGAAGAAGAGAAGTCTGGGGAAATCCAGGCTTTGTTCATCTTGATGAGTGTAAGCCTGTCGGCACTGTCGGTTGACAGGCGGGTACGCTTATCCGTTATGATTCCCCCAGCTGCACTAAACACCCTCTCTGACAAGACGCTAGCCGCAGGACAAGCAAGCACCTCCAGGGCATACAGCGCGAGTTCAGGCCACGTGTCCAGCTTCGACACCCAGTAGTTGTAGGGGGCAGAGGCGTCACGGAGGACGGTCGTGTGATCACCATCCTTTAACAGTGCTCCCGCCGACTCAGCCTTGACTGGGGAGCGGTGACACAGTCTTGCTGGGGAGCCAGAAAGCTGTCAAAGGCCTTAGAGAGTGTTCCCCTGCCTGTGCTGTACATGCTGCCAGATCTCTGCGCCTCCCCTGCTACCTGGCCCCCGGAACTGCGCCTTCGGCCACTAGCGCTGTCGGATGGGAATTTTACCATCAGTTTGTCCGCCAGGGTCCTGTGGTATAGCATCACTCTCGAACCCCTTTCCTCTTCGGGTATTAGAGTGGAAAGGTTCTCCTTATACCGTGGGTCGAGCAGTGTGTACACCCAGTAATCCGTAGTGGCCAGAATGCGTGTAACGCGAGGGTCACGAGAAAGGCATCCTAACATGAAGTCAGCCATGTGTGCCAGGGTACCTGTACGCAACACATGGCTGTCCTCACTAGGAAGATCACTTTCAGGATCCTCCTCCTCCTCCTCCTCAGGCCATACACGCTGAAAGGATGACAGGCAAGCAGCATGGGTACCCTCAGCAGTGGGCCAAGCTGTCTCTTCCCCCTCCTCCTCATCCTCCTCATGCTCCTCCTCCTCAACGCGCTGAGATATAGACAGGAGGGTGCTCTGACTATCCAGCGACATACTGTCTTCCCCGCCTCTGTTTCCGAGCGCAAAGCGTCTACCTTTATGCTTTGCAGGGAACTTCTCAAGAGGCATAGCAGAGGAATGGTGACGCTAATGATTGCAGCATCGCCGCTCACCATCTGGGTAGACTCCTCAAAGTTTCCCAGGACCTGGCAGATGTCTGCCAACCAGGCCCACTCTTCTGTAAAGAATTGAGGAGGCTGACTCCCACTGCACTGCCCACGTTGGAGTTGGTATTCCACTATAGCTCTACGCTGCTCATAGAGCCTGGCCAACATGTGGAGCGTAGAGTTCCACCATGTGGGCACGTCACACAGCAGTCGGTGCACTGGCAGATGAAACCGATGTTGCAGGGTGCGCAGGGTGGCAGCGTCCGTGTGGGACTTGCGGAAATGTGCGCAGAGCCGGCGCACCTTTCCGAGCAGGTCTGACAAGCGTGGGTAGCTTTTCAGAAAGCGCTGAACCACAAATTAAAGACGTGGGCCAGGCATGGCACGTGCGTGAGGCTGCCGAGCTGCAGAGCCGCCACCAGGTTACAGCCGTTGTCACACACGACCATGCCCGGTTGGAGGCTCAGCGGCGCAAGCCAGCGGTCGGTCTGCTCTGTCAGACCCTGCAGCAGTTCGTGGGCCGTGTGCCTCTTCTCTCCTAAGCTGAGTAGTTTCAACACGGCCTGCTGACGCTTGCCCACCGCTGTGCTGCCGTGCCGCGCGACACCGACTTCTGGCGACGTGCTGCTGCTGACACATCTTGATTGCGAGACAGAGGTTGCGTAGGAGGAGGAGGAGGGTGGTTTAGTGGAGGAAGCATACACCGCCGCAGATACCACCACCGAGCTGGGGCCCGCAATTCTGGGGGTGGGTAGGACGTGAGCGGTCCCAGACTCTGACTCTGTCCCAGCCTCCACTAAATTCACCCAATGTGCCGTCAGGGAGATATAGTGGCCCTGCCCGCCTGTGCTTGTCCACGTGTCCGTTGTTAAGTGGACCTTGACAGTAACCACGTTGGTGAGGGCGCGTACAATGTTGCGGGAGACGTGGCCGTGCAGGGATGGGACGGCACATCGGGAAAAGTAGTGGCGACTGGGAACTGAGTAGCGCGGGGCTGCCGCCGCCATCATACCTTTGAAGGCCTCCGTTTCCACAACCCTATACGGCAGCATCTCCAGGCTGATAAATTTGGCTATGTGCACGTTTAACGCTTGAGCGTGCGGGTGCGTGGCGGCGTACTTGCGCTTGCACTCCAACACTTTCGCTAGCGACGGCTGGACGGTGCGCTGAGAGACATTGCTGGATGGGGCCGAGGACAGCGGAGGTGAGGGTGTGGGTGCAGGCCAGGAGACGGTAGTGCCTGTGTCCTGAGAGGGGGGTTGGATCTCAGTGGCAGGTAGGGGCACAGGGGGAGAGGCAGCGGTGCAAACCGGAGGCGGTGAATGGCCTTCGTCCCACCTTGTGGGGTGCTTGGCCATCATATGTCTGCGCATGCTGGTGGTCGTGAGGCTGGTGGTGGTGGCTCCCCGGCTGATCTTGGCGCGACACAGGTTGCACACCACTGTTCGTCGGTCGTCTGCACTCTCAGTGAAAAACTGCCAGACCTTTGAGCACCTCGGCCTCTGCAGGGTAGCATGGCGCGAGGGGGCGCTTTGGGAAACAGTTGGTGGATTATTCGGTCTGGCCCTGCCTCTACCCCTGGCCACCACACTGCCTCTTCCAACCTGCCCTGCTGCTGCCCTTGCCTCCCCCTCTGAAGACCTGTCCTCAGTAGGCGTAGAAAACCAGGTGGGGTCAGTCACCTCATCGTCCTGTTGCTCTTCCTCCGAATCCTCTGTGCGCTCCCCTCTTGGACTTACTGCCCTTACTACTACCTCACTGATAGACAACTGTGTCTCACCGTCATCGTCCTCCTCACCTCCCCAGCCTCATCCCCCGGGAACTTTCCAAAGGTTGGGCATCGGTCACGACAAACTCCTCCGGTGGGAGAGGAACCATTGCTGGCCATTCTGGGCAGGGGCCCGGGAACAGTTCCTGGGAGTATGCCTGCTCCTCAGAATGTGTCATTGTAATGGAGTGAGGAGGCTGGGAGGAAGGAGGAGCAGCAGCCAGAGGATTCAGAGTTGCAGCAGTGGACGGCGCAGAACTCTGGGTGGTCGATAGATTGCTGGATGCACTTTCTGCCATCCACTACAGGACCTGCTCACACTGCTCATTTTCTAATAAAGGTCTACCGCGTGGACCCATTAATTGTGAGATGAATGTGGGGACGCCAGAAACGTGCCTCTCTCCTAATCCCGCAGCAGTCGGCTGCGATACACCTGGATCAGGAGCTTGGCCTGTGCCCACACCCTGACTTGGGCCTCCGCGTCCTCGGCCGCGTTCTGTCCTCTAGGCCTACCCCTACCCCTCAGCATGGTGTATTACCAGTAGTGCAGAAACAGAACGCTGTAATTAAATGTGCCGCTTATTGGCCTGTGCTTGGAGGCTGACTTCGCTTACGGAACGCACAGTAGAGGCAGGAAAGAATTTTGCGCAAGCCTGCTGTAACACTTAGCTGGCTGCGTATGAATTAGGACAACTACCCTCAGCAGAGACCCAGTACACTTGTGGACAGGAATACAGCGGTGATGTAAGAGGCAACACAGAGGCAGAAAAGAATTTTGCGCAAGCCTGCTGTAACACTTAGCTGGCTGCGTATGAATTAGGACAACTACCCCCAGCAGAGACCCAGTACACTTGTGGACAGGAATACAGTGGTGATGTAAGAGGCAACACAGAGGCAGGAAAGAATTTTGCGCAAGCCTGCTGTAACACTTAGCTGGCTGCGTATGAATTAGGACAACTACCCCCAGCAGAGACCCAGTACACTTGTGGACAGGAATACAGCGGTGATGTAAGAGGCAACACAGAGGCAGAAAAGAATTTTGCGCAAGCCTGCTGTAACACTTAGCTGGCTGCGTATTAATTAGGACAACTACCCCCAGCAGAGACCCAGTACACTTGTGGACAGGAATACAGTGGTGATGTAAGAGGTAACACAGAGGCAGAAAAGAATTTTGCACTAGCCTGCTGTAACACTTAGCTGGCTGCGTATGAATTAGGACAACTACCCCCAGCAGAGACCCAGTACACTTGTGGACAGGAATACAGCGGTGATGTAAGAGGCAACGCAGAGGCAGAAAAGAATTTTGCGCAAGCTTGCTGTAACACTTAGCTGGCTGCGTATGAATTAGGACAACTACCCCCAGCAGAGACCCAGTACACTGAGGATGGTCACAGGCAGCCCAAATAGATTTTTTTTCCCAAATGTTTTTGGAAAGGCCCACTGCCCATATACACTAAATATGTCTTCTGTCCCTGCCTCACCACTACTGGCCCTGGACAATGTAAAATTACTGCAGGACGCAATGCTCTGCACGGCCGATATACAAAAAAAAAAAAAAGTGCAACACTGCAAAAAGCAGCCTCCACACTACTGCACACGGTTAGATGTGGCCCTAAGAAGGACCGTTGGGGTTCTTGAAGCCTAAAATAACTCCTAACACTCTCCCTATAGCAACTTCAGCAAGACAGCACTTTCCCTGAACTATGTCAGAATGCATCTGTGGCGAGCCGCGGGAGGGGCCGATTGATATACTCGGGTGACACCTGATCTCGCCAGCCACTCACTGCAGGGGGTGGTATAGGGCTTGAACGTCGCAGGGGGAAGTTGTAATGCCTTCCCTGTCTTTCTATTGGCCAGAAAAGCGCGCTAACGTCTCAGAGATGAAAGTGAAAGTAACTCGAACATCGCGTGGTACTCGTCTCGAGTAACGAGCATCTCGAACATCGCGTGGTACTCGTCTCGAGTAACGAGCATCTCGAACATGCTAATACTCGAACGAGTATCAAGCTCGGACGAGTACGTTCGCTCATCTCTAGTCGTGGACATTCTCCTGTAAAATGTTTTGATAACCTTAGAATTAATCATTCCCTTAATGATCACAAGGGCTGTGGGCAGCAAAGCAACCACAAACCATGACGCTCCCTTCACTGTGCTTCAAAGTTGGCATAAGAGTTTTGGTGTTTATGTGCAGGAGGGGGGGGGGGGTCCCCTCAATACATAGCATTGTGCATCTGTGCAAAAAGTTCCAATTTTGTCTTATCTATTCAAGAACTTTTTCTTAGAAGCATTGTGCAACATCTAGGTTGCCTTGGGCAAATGAGGTGGGCCAAAATGTTTCTTTTGGACAGCAGCAGCTTCCTTTGTTGGGTCCCTCCATAAATACTATTCTTGTTTAGTGGTTTTCTGATAGTGAGCATATGAACAAATATTTGTCAAGTTTGTAGAGTCTTCTGTAGGTCTTTTGTTGTTACCTTTGAGTTCTTTCTCATCAGGCAACCACTCCTAAGCAAAGTAGCAACAGGCCTAAATGTTCTCTATATGTAATGTGTCTAAACATGTTGACACAGGCATACCGCTAGGGGTCGCAGAGGGTGCAATTGCGACCCGGACTCTTAGCTGAGGGGACCCCTCACCACAGACCACACAAGACTAGTGAACACAGGCATTGCAGCATGTAGTGTAGGCAGGAAGCACTGCATGCTGCAATGATTACCTTAGTAATGAATGAGCGCTTCCCTCATCAGACTGAAGGAAATGCTCATTGGGTGTTTCACTGATCAGTCAAAGTGGAAAGAGGCCTGCACTCTCAGAGCAGTTTCTAAGGGGTATCTAGGAGTCGTGTCACGGTGGCGATGAGTGCAATTCACTCTATACCATCATGTACACAGGAGAAGGTATGCAACAGGAATCGGCAAAGTGGTGAAGTTAGAAAGTCGTGACGCCAGTGCTTGATTTAAAGGAACTTTGTAGAGAAATAATACTAACATGCAGTTAAGTAAACTGGAGGCACACCATTTACTGTTGAACGTGGCAGTCTGAATTAAACAATAGAACTTGCATAAACACAGTTTAAAGCTTGATACATGAATAAACAAGCCCTGGGGAGGCAGTACCTGAGATATGGCAAAGCTATAGAAAGAATGACTAGGACTGAACACCCCTATAACCCAACTAACAGTAATTGCCAGCCTGAAACATGAGCTAAAGTTCTCCAGTACTCACTCCATGGGACCGTCTGGAGGTTCTCTGGTCTCTGAAGCTTGTGGTACTATGTCTGTTCTGGCTGTTCGGTAAAAGCATTAAGGAAGGTACAGCTTGGAAGGATTTCAGGTCTTCTCTCAGCGTGGTAGGTTAATGATCAGCTGCTCAAGGGGTTCCTTGAAGTTGTAAATAAGCTACTCTAGCTACAGGACAGGAGGGGATGCCAGCAAGGTGGCATCATCTGGCTGCCGTCATCCTCCTCTCCCCTCTGTCTAGGTCTCTCTTTTGCTCTCTCTCACTTTTTCCCACCTCTCAGCATTTTTATATTTTGGTAATCGAGGTATAACACTCCCATAAATTTCGATGGGGCCTCGCAGACATGTGCTTGATCGCGGCGTTCGAGCGATGTCTGCTCTATTTTACTGTGTTAAGTGCACCTTATCACCCATCACAATGATGGGATGTGCTAGGACCCACTGTCGGAAGCAGGAACCTGCATCTGAAAACGAAAGTAAAATCGCGTAAAAACGCTATGATCTAAATCACTGCATTTTACCGACTGCATGTGTGAGAGTGGCCTAAGTGATTAAAAACAACTGAACGATCAGGATTTAAACCGAGCAATTAGTGAATGAGCCAACGATGATTTTCATGTTTGCATGAAATAAATGATAAGTAAATGAATTATCGTTCATCGCTCGATCATTGGCTGCATTTACATTGAACAATTATCATTCAAATTTGAATAATCCAGCAAGTTCCTGAATGAATCGTTCCGTGTAAAAGTACCCTTAGTAGTGGCAACTCTGGGTCATTGCACTATAGTTCCTGTATTTGCAGACTAGGTCCCATTTCAGTATGCCTTGGGAATAGTTGCCTGAACATGGCCAGGCTAATCAGCACAAGAGCATATGCTTTCTGTTACGAGTTCACAAGGAATGACCGCAGTAAATGATCTCTTCACGTGCTGTGGATATATTTTGCTATAATTAGTCTTTTTTAAGTACATTTTTTTAAAATTGAGATATTTTTAGTGGTTTGGGAATGGCTGAGAGTCATGATTAAATTATGATTAATAGAAATGATGGGTAATTTCACTGAGAACTGTATTGCTGCCGGGACAAGTTTATATGTGAGTACATGAGTAAGGAGAAGCTGTCTACACTGTGAAGGCACATGGAACAACAAAGGCTCTGTAATATGGAGCCCAGGGCATTCCGTGGGACAATCTGCAGCAGAGCATCAAAATATTCTTCCCTAGATGCACTGAAGAATACCTCGGTACTATGCCATCTGATGGGATGCCCTGCTTTGTCATTTGGAGCCTGCAGTCGCTCTATATATTACTTTACATTATGTTATCATTTAAAATCTATTTATTCTTAAAGGGGATTTGCCATCTATAAACTAAAGTAATGGGCTCATAGGAGATGTGGCACTAAATCCGGGGTGCCTCTCATTGCCCCTTCCTCACTGTTCCTTTGTTGTCCACATGCAAAACCTCCATTCCAAAAGACTACTTATGCACACACACGTAACAACAGGTTTAGCGCTCTCATTATGAGCACATGCCTAAGAAGAATGCGGGATGCTAGGAGTGGCAGCTTTGCGGGCAGACAGCAATAGAAGATTAAGGTTGCCTCCACACAGGCCATAAATGCTGTGGCTCTAAATGGTGGTTAAATGGCCCAGATCAGAGTTATCTCCGATGCCGGCCATTAGAGCAGGTTTGGGCTGTATAATAGCCACAAGTGGTGGCACAGGTGCTATGCTTACACCATTATCTGATGTACCTTTATGTCAGTTCATGGGAACTACATAACTCTTGTGATGTAATAGTGCAGCACACAGTAGGACAGGTGGAGGGCACCATATTACAAGGATACGTCTGCTCTCCAATAGTACCAAAATATTGTCCTCTATGGCTAATAGAAGCTGTCAAAGGATGGCGCAAAGTAATAGTCCTGATGTATTAATGAGGGGAGTGCCTCCCTCCCCGGCAGCGACTAACAGCCTGCCGTGTATCTGCCTGTCACTGCGCCTGCTATATTTTTGAGTTGCTTGGATTAATAAGACAGTGTGTTCCTATATTTCTGCTGACCGATCTGCAGAGTACGATGACAGGTCCGCTGGAAAATATAATCTTATTTATTGGCATCCTGACTGCTCTTCCACAATTGTTCTGCTTTTAAGCACATATTAAGCTTTTCTTCAATAAAGTCTGTGTTTTACATTATAATGCACTCAGATTGCTACATTGTAACATACAATATTCCGCCCAGTGCTGTTATAGGACAGGCCTTCCACTCTGCAATATACACGGGACATTAATCTTACATTTGAGTGTCAGCTGTTGACCTTGTTTAAGAATATGAAACAACTTTATTTTATGTGTCAAAAAAGGACATATCCCATAGGAAATTTCAAATGTGCTGTTCTACCTACTCATTTCCCTTTTTATATGACTTCACACCCTATCAATGGGATATATGAAACCATATGTTAGGGCAAGATAAAAGAAAGTGGGTGTAGTTGTCAGAAATGCTTAAATGGATAGAGAAATGTTAACTTTATTTTAGTTCCCAAGGCAATGAATAAAACTTGCACTCATGAAATGAATTGATAAAACCTTTCTCCAATTTATTAAAAAAAGCAGATTTAAGACATTTATTTAATTCCCATGGAAGTCATCCTGACTGCTGAGCCGTAAATTTGGACTTCACATCAGACTAAATGAAAAATAAAAGGGCTGTAAAATATTTATTTGCTGTTCCATTTAGAAAGTCTCTTCTTTTGTCTAAAGTAGTAAAATCCTTCCAGACTCCATTTATTAAAACAGGATGTTAATTGTCTTATCTAGAATTATTTACAGGGAACCTGTCATCACCTATAAACTACATTATGGGACTGAAAGGTGAGGAGGGAATGGGCAGTCCGGGGAGCAGCGCTTCATACTCAGCGGGTGCCCCACCCTGAACCGTGTCCCCATGAAGTAACATAGAGATGCATGGGTTAGCGCGTGCACAGAACTTTATGAAGAGAGCCACACTGCACACGCACCAACTTCACAGGGACACAGTGCAAGACGGGGCAACTGCTGAGTATGAGGCATACTTCCCCAGACTTCCCATTCCCTCACCTTTGAGCACCGTAATGATGTCGTTTATATACCTGAAAGGGGATGACAGGTTCCCTTTAAATAACATGTCTATTAGAGATGAGCGAGCACCAAAATACTCGGGTGCTCGTTACTCGGGACGAAATTATCGCGATGCTCGAGTGTTCGTTTCGAGTAACGAACCCCATTGAAGTCAATGGGCGACCCGAGCATTTTTGTATATCGCCGATGCTCGCTAAGGTTTTCATTTGTGAAAATCTGGGCAATTCAAAAAAGTTATGGGAACGACACAGCAACGGATAGGGCAGGCGAGGGGCTACATGTTGGGCTGCATCTCAAGTTTCCAGGTCCCACTATTAAGCCACAATAGCGGCAAGAGTGCCCCCCCCCCTCCCAACAACTTTTACTTCTGAAAAGCCCTCATTAGCAATGCATACCTTAGCTAAGCACCACACTACCTCCAACAAAGCACAATCACTGCCTGCATGACACTCCGCTGCCACTTCTCCTGGGTTACATGCTGCCCACCCCCCACCCCCACCCCGCACGACCCAGTGTCCACAGCGCACACCAAAGTGTCCCTGCGCAGCCTTCAGCTGCCCTCATGCCACGCCACACTCATGTCTATTTATAAGTGCGTCTGCCATGAGGAGGAACCGCAGGCACACACTGCAGAGGGTTAGCACGGCTAGGCAGCGACCCTCTTTAAAAGGGGCGGGGCGATAGCCCACAATGCTGTACAGAAGCAATGAGAAATCCAATCCTATGCCCCCTGCCACACATACTGTATTCCCCCGCCTCTGTTTCCGAGCGCAAAGCGTCTCCCTTTATGCTTTGCAGGGAACTTCTCAAGAGGCATAGCAGAGGAATGGTGACGCTAATGATTGCAGCATCGCCGCTCACCATCTGTGTAGACTCCTCAAAGTTTCCACGGACCTGGCAGATGTCTGCCAACCAGGCCCACTCTTCTGTAAAGAATTGAGGAGGCTGACTCCCACTACGCCGCCCATGTTGGAGTTGGTATTCCATGATAGCTCTACGCTGCTCATAGAGCCTGGCCAACATGTGGAGCGTAGAGTTCCACTGTGTGGGCACGTCGCACAGCAGTCGGTGCACTGGCAGATTAAACCGATGTTGCACGGTGCGCAGGGTGGCAGCGTCCGTGTGGGACTTGCGGAAATGTGCGCAGAGCCGGCGCACCTTTACGAGCCGGTCTGACAAGCGTGGGTAGCTTTTCAGAAAGCGCTGAACCACCAAATTAAAGACGTGGGCCAGGCATGGCACGTGCGTGAGGCTGCCGAGCTGCAGAGCCACCACCAGGTTATGGCCGTTGTCACACACGACCATGCCCGGTTGGAGGCTCAGCGGTGCAAGCCAGCGGTCAGTCTGCACTGTCAAACCCTGCAGCAGTTCGTGGGCCATGTGCTTCTTCTCTCCTAAGCTGAGTAGTTTCAGCACTGCCTGCTGACGCTTGCCCACCGCTGTGCTGCCACGCCGCGCGAAACCGACTGCTGGCGACGTGCTGCTGCTGACACATCTTGATTGCGAGACAGAGGTTGCGTAGGAGGAGGAGGAGGAGGGTGGTTTAGTGGAGGAAGCATACACCGAGGCAGATACCACCACCGAGCTGGGGCCCGCAATTCTGGGGGTGGGTAGGACGTGAGCGGTCCCAGGCTCTTACTCGGTCCCAGCCTCCACTAAATTCACCCAATGTGCCGTCAGGGAGATATAGTGGCCCTGCCCGCCTGTGCTTGTCCACGTGTCCATTGTTAAGTGGACCTTGGCAGTAACCGCGTTGGTGAGGGCGCGTACAATGTTGCGGGAGACGTGGTCGTGCAGGGCTGAGACGGCACATCGGGAAAAGTAGTGGCGACTGGGAACTGAGTAGCGCTGGGCCGCCGCCATCATACCTTTGAAAGCCTCCATTTCCACAACCCTATACGGCAGCATCTCCAGGCTGATCAATTTGGCTATGTGCACGTTTAACGCTGGAGCGTGCGGATGCGTGGCGGCGTACTTGCGCTTGCGCTCAAACAGTGGCGCTAGCGACGGCTGGACGGTGCACTGAGAGACATTGGTGGATGGGGCCGAGCACAGCGGAGGTGAGGGTGTGGGTGCAGGCCAGGAGACGGTAGTGCCTGTGTCCTGAGAGGGGGGTTGGATCTCAGTGGCAGGTTGGGGCACAGGGGGAGAGGCAGCGGTGAAAACTGGAGGCGGTGAACGGCCTTCGCCCCACCTTGTGGGGTGCTTGGCCATCATATGTCTGCACATGCTGGTGGTGGTGAGTCTGGTGGTGGTGGCTCCCCGGCTGATCTTGGCGCGACAAAGGTTGCACACCACTGTTCGTCGGTCGTCTGCACTCTCAGTGAAAAACTGCCAGACCTTTGAGCACCTCGGCCTCTGCAGGGTGGCATGGCGCGAGGGGGCGCTTTGGGAAACAGTTGGTGGATTATTCGGTCTGGCCCTGCCTCTACCCCTGGCCACCGCACTGCCTCTTCCAACCTGCCCTGCTGCTGCACTTGCCTCCCCCTCTGAAGACCTGTCCTCAGTAGGCTTAGCAAACCAGGTGGGGTCAGTCACCTCATCGTCCTGCTGCTCTTCCTCCGAATCCTCTGTGCGCTCCTCCCTCGGACTTACTCCAATTACTACTACCTGAGTGATAGACAACTGTGTCTCATCGTCATCGTCCTCCTCACCCACTGAAAGCTCTTGAGACAGTTGCCGGAAGTCCCCAGCCTCATCCCCCGGACCCTGGGAACTTTCCAAAGGTTGGGCATCGGTCATGACAAACTCCTCTGGTGGGAGAGGAACCATTGCTGGCCATTCTGGGCAGGGGCCCGGGAACAGTTCCTGGGAGTCTGCCTGCTCCTCAGAATGTGTCATTGTAATGGAGTGAGGAGGCTGGGAGGAAGGAGGAGCAGCAGCCAGAGGATTCAGAGTTGCAGCTGTGGACTGCGCAGAACTCTGGGTGGTCGATAGATTGCTGGATGCACTTTCTGCCATCCACGACAGGACCTGCTCACACTGCTCATTTTCTAATAAAGGTCTACCGCGTGGACCCATTAATTGTGAGATGAATGTGGGGACGCCAGAAACGTGCCTCTCTCCTAATCCCGCAGCAGTCGGCTGCGATACACCTGGATCAGGAGCTCGGCTTGTGCCCACACCTCGACTTGGGCCTCCACGTCCTCGGCCGCATCCACGTCCTCTAGGCCTACCCCTACCCCTCAGCATGGTGTATTACCAGTAGTGCAGAAACAGTACTCTGTAATTAAATGTGCCGCTTATTGGCCTGTGGTTGGAGGCTGACTTCGCTTACGGAACGCACAGCAGAGCCAGGAAAGAATTTTGTGCAAGCCTGTAGTGAGACGTAGGTGCGAATGACTGAGCTAGTGGAATTCACAGCGCAGAAGCAGTCAAGTGTCCAAAGGCCACTAGTAGGCCTTAAGTGTTTTGCTTCTATTTTTTTAAAGGCTGAGCTGAGACAGCAGACAGATACTGTAGGCAACGTATATATGTATACTGTTTCCGTCTGGACGGGATGACGGCGGTGATGTAACGGGCAACGCAGAGCCAGGAAAGAATTTTGCGCAAGCCTGCTGTAACACTTAGCTGCGTATTAATTAGGACTACTACCCCCAGCAGAGACGCAGTACACTCAAGACGGTCACAGGCAGCCCAAAGATAGTATTTTTCCCAAATTTGTTTGAAAAAGCCCACTGCCTATATAGACAGTATATCTCTTTCACCTTTCCCACTGTCCCTGCCTCACCACTACTGACCCTATACTATGTAAAATTACTGCAGACTGTTTCCCTCTGGACGGGATGACGGCGGTGATGTAACGGGCAACGCAGAGCCAGGAAACACTTTTGCGCAAGCCTGCTGTAACACTTAGCTGCGTATTAATTAGGACTACTACCCCCAGCAGACACGCAGTACACTGAGGACGGTCACAGGCAGCCCAAATATATTTTTTTCCCCAAATTTGTTTGAAAAAGCCCACTGCCTATATAGACAGTATATCTCTTTCACCTTTCCCACTGTCCCTGCCTCACCAGTACTGGCCCTATACTATGTACAATGACTGCAGACTGAGGACGCAATGGTCTGCACGCCCGATATACAAAAAAAAAAAAGGGCAACACTGCTAAAAGCAGCCTCAACAGTACTGCACACGGTCAGATGTGGCCCTAAGAAGGACCGCTGGGGTTCTTGAAGCCTAAAATAACTCTTAACACTCTCCCTATAGCAGCTCCAGCATTAGCAGCACTTTCCCTGATCTCTGTCAGAATGCATCTGTGGCGAGCCGCGGGAGGGGCCGATTTAAATACTCGGGTGACACCTGATCTCCCCAGCCACTCACTGCAGGGGGGTGGTATAGGGCTTGAACGTCGCAGGGGGAAGTTGTAATGCCTTCCCTGTCTTTCTATTGGCCAGAAAAGCGCGCTAATGTCTCAGAGATGAAAGTGAAAGTAACTCGAACATCGTGTGGTGCTCGCCTCGAGTAATGAGCATCTCGAACACGCTAATACTCGAACGAGTATCAAGCTCGGACGAGTACGTTCGCTCATCTCTATTGATAACCTATCCTAAGGGTAGATCATCAATAGTATTTTCCCCGGAAAACCCCTTTAATCTGCTGCTGCACATTTCTGCTCCATAACCTGCATGTATACATGTGGAATTTGGTGTACAATTTTCTCCGTTTTTAGTTGGGTGTTGCCAAAATATTCCACATGTGTGAAATCACTTCAAAAACACACGAGCACACATGTTCTGGAGGGCAAGTGCAAGTGCATCCAATTTTTCTCCCATTGACTTCAATGGGAGTTGGATTGAGTCATCACAGTTCACAATTATTTTGTTTTCATTGGCTCTGGCACTCCTGGCCAAATATTTCCAGAATCGCTCAACAATAGTGACAGGTTCCCTTTAAGAAAATTAAACAGCCAGTATATTATTCTGCATCCAGTGGGAATAGTGAGTCACCACAAAGACATGAGAATCACAGAAAACATTGAAAAGGCAGATTTGTTTTGCATAGGAAACCCTGCACTGACATGATTGTTCAAGAGGCGTCACATTCTGTTTTACATACTGATCTTCCAGCAGACAGACAGGAGCACTACATAACTCCTAACAATGAATGCAAATAGGATCAGCTGGCGAGTTTTGTGGGAGCTGTAAGATTATATATACCCGTTCTTCTGGGACATCTGAAGGGATCTAAGGAACACAGAATATTATCGTGCCCTTATTCTATTTTCATTCATATTGGCCAGGACCACATGAAGTATATTACTTCTACTTAAGTAGCCCTTTATGTTGGTAGAAGCTCTTCTAATCGTCCAGGTCTGTGGAGTCATCATGCATTTTGCTGTGCTGTCTTGCCATGATGTGTGACCTGTGACATGAAACTGACTTCTACAACCTCACTGTTACGTCCAACCTGGACGCGCTGGATCTGTTACCTGCAAACCTCCCACAAATGCAAATGAACAAATAACAAAACAGGGATAGAATCAAAATATGTGAAGCACTGTCCCTATGTAACCAAACACAGGGAAGAGCCCTGCCTGAACACAGGGTGATCGCCCCAATAAGGACCACCCTGACTACATGCCTCGGCCTAGTTGACCCTATGTGTGAAAGGGAAATAACACAAGAATACCAAAAACTAGAAATGAAAACAAGCGCAGAACTTAGCTTGAGATGCATCAGGTAACTGACCGCTCCAGGACCAAGACTCTGAATGCTAGCTCAGCCAGACAGAGACTGAAAATCAACCGCGGTTCAGCTCAGTATCAGGCCAGGTAAAATAGCCCTAGTAATAACTCACAGGTGCGACTAAGCACGTCACACCTGATACCACACCCACTGAGCCAGAAGATATAGAAACCTCTCCAAAACCAGCACCAGACTTCTCAACAAGACAGAGATACCAGAATCACCCCAGGACCCTTAGGACCAAGTCGGCTCGGATTCACTCTGTGAAAATATTTCACTAGCAGATTTGCATAGACATCTGCCGCATGTACCCATGTCCTCTCCTCAGGACCATAACCACACCAATGCACTAGATACTGTAGTGATGTACTAACTAGATAAGGGTCCACAATGCAACTTATCTCAAAATGAAAATCACTATGAACCACCACCTGGGCTGGTGGAGGTAACCCATGGTGAATAATTTTCTGAATCAACAAACTTCTTTAACAGAGACTTATGAAACACATTAGTTATTCTCATCGAACTTAAAAGACCGTTGTCTGATTTTTATGTTCTTAGTTGACAACCACACCAAGTATCCCACCAAGAAATTAGTTCCCTCAAAACGTCTATTATCTGCTACCCGCTTGAAATTTTTAACCATCTTTTGAAGATTCTTCTCAATATTTTCCCACAAACAAGAGCTTAGTACCCAACCGAGAGCAAACAAAATGCCAGAACCTGGAAACAAACTGGACCCCACGATCAGAGACGATATTTGCTGGTAATCCATGCAATCTCACAAAATGAGAAATGAACAATCTGGACAAAGTTTTAGCATTAGGAAGATGGGGAGGAGCCACAAAATGACACATCTTGCTAAAATGATCAACCACAACCCAGATAACAGTATTACCCTCAGAAAGCGGTAAATCTGTAATGAAGTCCATAGACAAATGAGTCCAAGGTCTCACAGGTATTGGCAAAGGCATCAACTTATCGGCAAGGGATTTACGAGGCAATTAAGTCCTGGCACAAACCCCACAGGACAAGCCTCACAGGACAAGACAAAGAACATCTAGTTGCAAAGATGACCATCAAAAATTCTTGTGAGTAACTTATGGGTATTATTAATCACTGAATGAGCAGCCAACATGGAACTATATACTTCAGAAAGCACTTAAGGGAGGGCCACTCTGAACTTATTATTAACTAACAAACTGGACAGAATCACGGGGTGCAGGTGCAGGGACACTTGGGAAATAGTGACAACAATAAAATTAATTTCCAGCTGTCATTTAACAAGAAGCCTTATCATGGAGTGACAAAAACACTAAACTTTAGTACAGTAAAATTTGATCAGCTTAGAAATACTATTGGTAAAATTAATTGGGATAATATCCTCATAAATTACGGTACAGGCGACAAATGGGAGAAGTTTAAAAACATCTTAATGACCTCATGTGAGCTGTTCATATCCTTTAAAAATAAAAGAACTACAAGTAGAAGGAAACCAATATGGCTCGACAAGACTGTAGGGTGGGCAATAAATGAAAAAAAAAGTAAGTGTTTAAACTACTAAAACAAGAAGGAAGTGAAGAAGCACTAAAATCATACAGGGAAAAAAAAATCATGTAAAAAAAGATGAAAATTGCTAAGGAGGAGCCAGAAAGACTGATTGCCAAAGAAAACGAAAATAATCCTAAACTATTCTTCAATTATATAAACAGTAAAAGGAGTTGCCCTGAAAGCAGTGGCCCGCCAACAAATAATGCATGAGAAACTATAGAAGACAATGGGGGGGGGGGGCAAATCTATTAAATAGTTTTTTTCTAGTGTATTCATAAATGAAAATGAAATGCCACACGAGATGCAGGGGAATAAAACGTACCCCTCCCCACTAAATATTGCATGCCTAACACAGGGCCCGGATGAAATACACCCAAGGGTTCTAAGAGAACCAAGTCACGTGATAGCTAGACCGCTATTTCTTATGTTTATGGACACTATTGAGATCGGGGTTGTACCGCTGGATTGGCGCATTGCTAATGTGATTCCAATATACAAAAAGGGATCTAAAAGAGAGCCTGGCAACTACAGGTCGGTAAGTTTCTTCAATAATTGGAAAAATATTCAAGGGATTTCTGAGAGATGCCATCCTAGAATACCTCAAAGAAAACAACAGCATAACTCGTCATCAGCATGAGGGGTCAATTATGTCAGACCAATTTGATCAGCTTCTATGATGAAGTAAGCTCAAGGCTGGACCTGGGAGAGTCTATTAATCTCATATATCTGGATTTCTCTAAAGCATTTGGCACCGTGCCACATAATAGGTTGATATATAAAATGAGACAGCTCGGTCTGGGCGAAAATGTGTCTATCTGGGTAAGGAAATGGCTCAGAGAGAAAGCAGAGGGTTTAACCATTCTGTTTAACATATTTATCAATGACCTGATAGAGGGACTGCACAGTAAAATATCAATATTTGCAGATGATGCAAAATTATACAAGGTAATTAATACAACGGAGGACAATGTACGGCTACAAAAGGACCTAGATAAGCTGGGGGCTTGAGGAGAAAAATGTCAAATGAAGTTCAATGTTGATAAATGTAAGGTTATGCACATGGGCAGGAGAAATGGATGTCACCAATATACATGAAATGGGGTACTGCTAGGGAAAAGTGATATGGGAAAAGATCTGGGGGTACTAGTGGACTGTAGACTTAACTGTAGCAATCAATGCCAGTCGGCTGCTGCAAAAGCAAATAAAGTCTTGGGTTGCATTAAAAGAGACACAGGGGCAGTGAGACTGTGGAACTCTCTGCCTGAGGACATGATGGCAAAAATTCATAGAGGAGTTTAAGAAGGGACTAGATATCTTTCTAGAGCGTTATGATATTACAGGATATAGATATTAGGTGACCAGCGGGGTTGTTTAACTCAAATGTTGATCCAAGGATTACTCTGGCTGCCATTAACTGGTCAGGAACCCTAACCAGTGAATAACAGCGATCTCCTTCAAATACCCCAACTGTCTCCCGTTATGCCTCATGCTCGCTTGTTCCCCTACCCAAAAGACGAACAAATTGCCTAAAATTCAGACCAACACCCAAGCCCCTCCTATGTAACAAAACCCAAAATTCCAACATCACTTCACGAGCAAACCAAGATTGACTTTAACAATTTTTAGTTTTTTTTAACAACTTCCGGACTTAACCCCCACTTAACAGCTTCTATCACAGCACCAATGCAAAAGGAATGGAAGGAGAAACCTGCAGGCCCCACGGAGCCCGAGGTATGACAACACCTTTTTCCAAAACCCCTTTGAACTAGAATTTGGAAAGAAATGACCCATCTAAATGCCATAATGATGGCCCCTCCAGCCCAGCAATAAAAGCCTGGTATTCCATTAAACATTTCATGGGGCACATATCTGCCCCAAGCACTCTGAACAAAACCACCTTCCTCCCCTTTCTCATCCCCTATTTTTGAATGACCCAACCAAATCTCCACCCCCAACCGTGGGGTGTACATCCGGCAGTAAACCTTCCTGCTCCGTCATTTAACTAGGGGAAACAAATTGACTTGATCAAAAAGCACCGAAAAAGGCTAGAGCCAAAGCGCACCAGAACAAAGATACTTCAAACGGATCCACACAAATGCTTCCAAGCGCTGCCCCCATCCGACTTAACAACACAAAATTCCCGATGCCAACGACACCGGAATCAAATGACCTGCCCCATGTTGACCACACTCCAAAGTTGAGGAGGGCACTGGCAACCCTCCTCATCTGCATCCAGTGCCAGCGAGTGAAACTGGTCCCACTAAAAACCACAAAAGAGAATCCGCCATAAAATTTCCGATCCCAGCACCATTCACGCATTTAATGACAAAGAAGAAGGCACCAAAAAATGCAACAAGTCAGCCTCGGGTGTTGAGGGAGCAGGAACCAAATTAATGGCCTGCACCACCCCCAAGTTGTCACAGTGGAATCTAACTTTTTTATTCCTGAACCACTCGCCCCACACAATTCCAAAAGAAGCAAATTCTTCAATACCCCTGAGTCCACCCAGGGACCTAGCCTCGACCCCTAACACCAATGTCCTTTAAAGAAGGCCCTGAAACTGGTTCCCCCAGTTGTGCCTGTGAACAATTCACAATCAAAACTGTCAACTGCAGCCTCCGTGAACAAAGACCTCCCATTAAATTGGAGAAAATTCAACCAAACATCCAAATCGGCTTTTAACCCCTTCCCGCTCCAGGACATACATTTACGTCCTGGAGGGTCGGGGTATGTATGAAGACAGCGCGGGCGTCAGCTGTTTATTACAGCTGACATCCGCAGGCAATAGCTGCAAACGGCCGTGCGGCCGATTGCAGCTATTAACCCTTTAAGTGCCGCTCTCAATTCTAACAGCGGCATTTAAATCCCCCGAACGATGTTCAGGGGTCCTGTACGCCCCCCCTCCTGTGCGGTGAGATCCAGGAAGCCATGCAGGTGTCATGGCAGCCGGGGGCCTTCTGAAAGGCCCCAGGGCTGCCTTATGAGACTGCCTATCAAGCCATACCCGTGGGGTGGCTTGATAGGCTGCCTGTCAAATTACAGTATGATGTAATGCTATATTTGCACTATAGCTATAGCATTACGTCATACTGCAGGAGCGATCAAAGCAGCACATGTTGTAGTCCCCCAGGGAGACTTGGAAAAAAAGTTAAAAAAAGATCAATAAAGTTTTTTTAATTGTAAAAAAAAAGTAATAAAAGTTCAAATCACCCCCTTTTACTATATCTAGAATTTAAAAATCTAAATCATAAAATAAAAATACATATTTGGTATCGCTGCGTCCGTAAAAGTCTGATCTATCAAAGTAGCACATTATTTACCCCGCATGGTGAACGTCATCCGAAATGCCCTTTTTCAGTCACCCTGACTCCCAGAAAAAAACACAAAAAACGATCAAAAAGTCGTATGTATTCCGAATTGGTACTAACGGAAACTACAGGACATCTCACAAAAAATGAGTCGCCACACAGCTACGTCGATGGAAAAATAAAAAAGTTATTCCGCACACAAGATGTCGGCAAAAAATAATTGAAAAAAATTAAATGTCTTTGAGAAAAAAAAAAAAGAGTAGTATAGTAAAAAAAAAAACTATACACATTTGGTATCGTAGCAATCGTACTGACCCATAGAATAAAGTTATCATGTCGTTTTTGTTGCAGTTTGTGTGCCATAGGAAACAAGACGCACTGAAAGATGGCTGAATGTTGTTTTTTTTTCATTTTACTCCACTTTGAATTTTTTAAAAGCTTTTCAGTACATTGTATGATACTTTAAATAGCACCATTGAAAAATACAACTCGTCCCGCAAAAAAACAATCCTTCATACAGCGATGTCGATAGATAAATAAAGGAGTTACAATTTTTTAAAAGGGGGGAGGAAAAAACGAAAATGGAAAAAAAAGGCCGCGTCATTAAGGGGCTAACACTGTAGATAATCAGACAAAATGGTGTGGTGACTTATCACCCAACGTCGCGCTTGTCAGTCTCTGACAAAAAAAAAAACATCAGCATTATCCTACATGCAAAATTCAGCTTCCCCAGTAACGATTGTAAGTTTTTTAGGGTAATTTTCTCGGCCCAACGAGCCATGGTCAGGTCTTGCCGTAACAATTCCAGCTTATCCCCCAGAAGTTGGCATTCCATCCTCAAATCATCAATAGTGATACCCAGAAACTAATGCACATCACTAGAGATGAGAGAACGTACTCGTCCGAGCTTAATACTCGTTCGAGTATTAGCGTGTTCGAGATGCTTGTTACTAGAGGCGAGCACCACGCGATGTTCGAGTTACTTTCACTTTCATCTCTGAGACGTTAGCGCGCTTTTCTGGCCAATAGAAAGACAGGGAAGGCATTACAACTTCTCCCTGCGACGTTCAAGCCCTATACCACCCCCCTGCAGTGAGTGGCTGGTGAGATCAGGTGTCACCCGAGTATATAAATCCCACGGCTCGCCACAGATGCATTCTGATAGAGATCAGGGAAAGTGCTGCTGGTGTCGGAGCTGCTATAGGGAGAGCAATATGAGTGATTTTAGGCTTCAAGAACCCCAACGGTCCTTCTTAGGGCCACATCTGACCGTGTGCAGTACTGTTGAGGCTGCTTTTTGCAGTATTGCACTTTTTTTTTTTTTTTTGTATATCGGCCGTGCAGAGCATTGCGTCCTCAGTCTGCAGTCATTGTACAGAGTATAAGGCCAATACTGGTGAGGCAGGGAAAGAGATATTCAGGCTATATAGGCAGTGGGCTTTTTCCAAAAGATTGGGGGAAAATACTATATTTGGGCTGCCTGTGACCGTCTTCAGTTTACTGCGTGTCTGCTGGGGGTAGTAGTCCTAATTAATATGCAGCGAAGCGTTACAGCAGGCTTGCGCAAAATTGTTTTCTGGATCTGCTGTCTCTGTTACATCAGCGCCGTCATCCCGCAGAGGGAAACAGTATACATAATATTATACGCTGCCTACAGTATCTATCTGCTGGGGGTAGTAGTCCTAATTAATACGCAGCTAAGCGTTACAGCAGGCTTGCGCAAAATTGTTTCCTGGATCTGCTGTCTCTGTTACATCAGCGCCGTCATCCTGCCAGAGGGAAACAGTATACATAATATTATATGCTGCCAACAGTATCTATCTGCTGGGGGTAGTAGTCCTAATTAATACGCAGCTAAGCATTACAGCAGGCTTGCGCAAAATTGTTTCCTGGATCTGCTGTCTCTGTTACATCAGCGCCGTCATCCCGCCAGAGGGAAACAGTATACATAATATTATACGCTGCCTACAGTATCTATCTGCTGGGGGTAGTAGTCCTAATTAATACGCAGCTAAGCGTTACAGCAGGCTTGCGCAAAATTGTTTCCTGGATCTGCTGTCTCTGTTACATCAGCGCCGTCATCCCGCCAGAGGGAAACAGTATACATAATATTATACGCTGCCTACAGTATCTATCTGCTGGGGGTAGTAGTCCTAATTAATACGCAGCTAAGCGTTGGAGCAGACTTGCGCAAAATTGTTTCCTGGATCTGCTGTCTCTGTTACATCAGCGCCGTCATCCCGCCATAGGGAAACAGTATACATAATATTATACGCTGCCTACAGTATCTATCTGCTGGGGGTAGTAGTCCTAATTAATACGCAGCTAAGCGTTACAGCAGGCTTGCGCAAAATTGTTTCCTGGATCTGCTGTCTCTGTTACATCAGCGCCGTCATCCCGCCAGAGGGAAACAGTATACATAATATTATACGCTGCCTACAGTATCTATCTGCTGGGGGTAGTAGTCCTAATTAATACGCAGCTAAGTGTTACAGCAGGCTTGCGCAAAATTGTTTCCTGGATCTGCTGTCTCTGTTACATCAGCGCTGTCATCCCGCCAGAGGGAAACAGTATACATAATATTATACGCTGCCTACAGTATCTATCTGCTGGGGGTAGTAGTCCTAATTAATACGCAGCTAAGCGTTAGAGCAGACTTGCGCAAAATTGTTTCCTGGATCTGCTGTCTCTGTTACATCAGCGCCGTCATCCCGCCATAGGGAAACAGTATACATAATATTATACGCTGCCTACAGTATCTATCTGCTGGGGGTAGTAGTCCTAATTAATACGCAGCTAAGCGTTACAGCAGGCTTGCGCAAAATTGTTTCCTGGATCTGCTGTCTCTGTTACATCAGCGCCGTCATCCCGCCAGAGGGAAACAGTATACATAATATTATACGCTGCCTACAGTATCTATCTGCTGGGGGTAGTAGTCCTAATTAATACGCAGCTAAGTGTTACAGCAGGCTTGCGCAAAATTGTTTCCTGGATCTGCTGTCTCTGTTACATCAGCGCTGTCATCCCGCCAGAGGGAAACAGTATACATAATATTATACGCTGCCTACAGTATCTGTCTGCTGTATCAGCTTAGCATTTTAAAAAAATAGAAGCAAAATACTTAAGGCCTACTACTGGCCTTTGGCCACTTGACTGCTTCTGCGCTGTGAATTCCACTAGCTCAGTCATACGCACCTACGTCTCACTACAGGCGTGCGCAAAATTGTTTCCTGGCTCTGCTGTGCGTTCCGTAAGGGAAGTCAGCCTCCAACCACAGGCCAATAAGCCGCACATTTAATTACAGCGTTCTGTTTCTGCACTACTGGTAATACAGCATGCTGAGGGGTAGGGGTAGGCGTAGAGGACGTGGACGCGGGTGAGGACGCGGAGGCCCAAGTCAGGGTGTGGGCACAGGCCGAGCTCCTGATCCAGGTGTATCGCAGCCGACTGCTGCGGGATTAGGAGAGAGGCACGTTTCTGGCGTCCCCACATTCATCTCACAATTAATGGGGCCACGCGGTAGACCTTTATTAGAAAATGAGCAGTGTGAGCAGGTCCTGTCGTGGATGGCAGAAACTGCATCCAGCAATCTATCGACCACCCAGAATTCTGCGCCGTCCACTGCTGCAACTCTGAACCCTCTGGCTGCTGCTCCTCCTTCCTCCCAGCCTCCTCACTCCATTACAATGACACATTCTGAGGAGCAGGCAGACTCCCAGGAACTGTTCCCGGGCCCCTGCCTAGAATGGCCAGCAATGGTTCCTCTCCCACCGGAGGAGTTTGACGTGACCGATGCCCAACCTTTGGAAAGTTCCCGGGGTCCGGGGGATGAGGTTGGGGACTTCCGGCAACTGTCTCAAGAGCTTTCAGTGGGTGAGGAGGACGATGACGATGAGACACAGTTGTCTATCACTCAGGTAGTAGTAATTGGAGTAAGTCCTAGGGAGGAGCGCACAGAGGATTCGGAGGAAGAGCAGCAGGACGATGAGGTGACTGACCCCACCTGGTTTGCTACGCCTACTGAGGACAGGTCTTCAGAGGGGGAGGCAAGTGCAGCAGCAGGGCAGGTTGGAAGAGGCAGTGCGGTGGCCAGGGGTAGAGGCAGGGCCAGACCGAATAATCCACCAACTGTTTCCCAAAGCGCCCCCTCGCGCCATGCCACCCTGCAGAGGCCGAGGTGCTCAAAGGTCTGGCAGTTTTTCACTGAGAGTGTAGACGACCAACGAACAGTGGTGTGCAACCTTTGTCGCGCCAAGATCAGCCGGGGAGCCACCAACACCAGCCTCACCACCACCAGCATGCGCAGACATATGATGGCCAAGCACCCCACAAGGTGGGACGAAGGCCGTTCACCGCCTCCGGTTTGCACTGCTGCCTCTCCCCCTGTGCCCCAACCTGCCACTGAGATCCAACCCCCCTCTCAGGACACTGGCATTACCATCTCCTGGCCTGCACCCACACCCTCACCTCCACTGTCCTCGGCCCCATCCACCAATGTCTCTCAGCGCACCGTCCAGCCGTCACGAGCGCAAGTGTTGGAGCGCAAGCGCAACTACGCCGCCACGCACCCGCACACTCAAGCGTTAAACGTGCACATAGCCAAATTTATCAGCCTGGAGATGCTGCCGTATAGGGTTGTGGAAACGGAGGCTTTCAAAGGTATGATGGCGGCGGTGGCCCCGCGCTACTCAGTTCCCAGTCGCCACTATTTTTCCCGATGTGCCGTCCCAGCCCTGCATGACCACGTCTCCCACAACATTGTACGCGCCCTCACCAACGCGGTTACTGCCAAGGTCCACTTAACAACGGACACGTGGACAAGCACAGGCGGGCAGGGCCACTATATTTCCCTGACGGCACATTGGGTGAATTTAGTGGAGGCTGGGACAGAGTCAGAGCCTGGGACCGCTCACGTCCTACCCACCCCCAGAATTGCGGGCCCCAGTTCGGTGGTGGTATCTGCAGGCGGTGTGTATGCTTCCTCCACTAAACCACCCTCCTCCTCCTCCTACGCAACCTCTGTCTCGCAATCAAGATGTGTCAGCAGCAGCAAGTCGCCAGCAGTCGGTGTCGTGCGGCGTGGCAGCACAGCGGTGGGCAAGCGTCAGCAGGCCGTGCTGAAACTACTCAGCTTAGGAGAGAAGAGGCCCATGGCCCACGAACTGCTGCAGGGTCTGACAGAGCAGACCGACCGCTGGCTTGCACCGCTGAGCCTCCAACCGGGCATGGTGTGTGTGACAACGGCTGTAACCTGGTGGCGGCTCTGCAGCTCGGCAGCCTCACGCACGTGCCATGCCTGGCCCACGTCTTTAATTTGGTGGTTCAGCGCTTTCTGAAATGCTACCCACACTTGTCAGACCTGCTCGGAAAGGTGCGCCGGCTCTGCGCACATTTCCGCAAGTCCCACACGCACGCTGCCACCCTGCCCACCCTGCAACATCGGTTTCATCTGCCAGTGCACCGACTGCTGTGCGACGTGCCCACACGGTGGAACTCTACGCTCCATATGTTGTCCAGGCTCTATGAGCAATGTAGAGCTATAGTGGAATACCAACTCCAACATGGGCGGCGCAGTGGGAGTCAGCCTCCTCAGTTCTTTACAGAAGAGTGGGCCTGGTTGGGAGACATCTGCCAGGTCCTTGGAAACTTTGAGGAGTCTACCCAGATGGTGAGCGGCGATGCTGCAATCATTAGCATCACCATTCCTCTGCTATGCCTCTTGAGAAGTTCCCTGCAAAGCATAAAGGCAGCCGCTTTGCGCTCGGAAACAGAGGCGGGGGAGGGCAGTATGTCGCTGGATAGTCAGAGCACCCTCCTGTCTATATCTTAGCGCGTTGAGGAAGAGGAGGAGGAGCATGAGGAGGATGAGGAGAAGGGGGAAGAGACAGCTTGGCCCACTGCTGAGGGTACCGATGCTGCTTGCCTGTCATCCTTTCAGCGTGTATGGCCTGGGGAGGAGGAGGAGGAGGAGGATCCTGAAAGTGATCTTCCGAGTGAGGACAGCCATGTGTTGCGTACAGGTACCCTGGCACACATGGCTGACTTCATGTTAGGATGCCTTTCTCGTGACCCTCGCGTTACACGCATTCTGGCCACTACGGATTACTGGGTGTACACACTGCTCGACCCACGGTATAAGGAGAACCTTTCCACTCTCATACCCGAAGAGGAAATGGGTTTAAGAGTGATGCTATACCACAGGACCCTGGCGGACAAACTGATGGCAAAATTCCCATCCGACAGCGCTAGTGGCCGAAGGTGCAGTTCCGAGGGCCAGGTAGCAGGGGAGGCGGGGAGATCAGGCAGCATGTACAGCACAGGCAGGGGAACACTGTCCAATGCCTTTGACAGCTTTATGGCTCCCCAGCAAGACTGTGTCACCGCTCCCCAGTCAAGGCTGAGTCGGCGGGAGTACTGTAAAAGGATGGTGAGGGAGTACGTAGCCGATCGCACGACCGTCCTCTGTGACGCCTCTGCCCCCTACAACTACTGGGTGTCGAAGCTGGACACGTGGCCTGAACTCGCGCTGTATGCACTGGAGGTGCTTGCTTGTCCTGCGGCTAGCGTCTTGTCAGAGAGGGTGTTTAGTGCGGCTGGGGGAATCATCACAAATAAGCGTATCCGCCTGTCAACCAACAGTGCCGACAGGCTTACACTCATAAAGATGAACAAAGCCTGGATTTCCCCAGACTTCTCTTCTCCACCAGCGGACAGCAGCGATACCTAAACAATACGTAGGCTGCACCCGCGGATGGAAGCATCGTTCTCTATCACCATCAAAAACGTTGACCTTTTAGCTTCATCAATCTGTGTATTATATTCATCCTCCTCCTCCTGCTCCTCCTCCTGAAACCTGACGTAATCACGCCGAACGGGCAATTTTTCTTAGGCCCACAAGGCTCAGTCATATAATTTTTGTAATCAATTTTTATACGTTTCAATGCTCATTAAAGCGTTGAAACTTGCACCTGAACCAATTTTTATTTTAACTGAGCTGCCTCCAGGCCTAGTTACAAATTAAGCCACATTAACCAAAGCGATTCATGGGTTTCACCTGCCCTCTTGGTTGGGCATGGGCAATTTTTCATTACATTAGTACTGTTGGTACACCAATTTTTTGGGGCCCTCGCCTACAGTGTAATCCAATTAATTTTTTCCCCACCTGCATTAAAGCTGACGTTACATCAGCTGTGCTGGGCACTGCAATGGCATATATTTATGTACCGCCGGTGGCTTCCTGGCACCCACCCATGCTGTCGGTCCACATGGAGTTGTAACTGCACGTGTCCACTTCTAAAGAACCCCAGTCTGACTGGGGCATGCAGTGTGGGCCCAAGCCCACCTGCATTAAACATGACATTACCTCAGCTGTGATGGGCAATGCAATGGGATATATTTATGTACCGCCGGTGGCTTCCTGGCACCCACCCATGCTGTCGGTCCACAGGGACTTCACAATAGGGAGTTGTACCTGCCTGTGTCTATGAATTAAAAACCCCGGTCAGGTTGGGGCATGCAGTGTGGGCCGAAGCCCACCTGCATTTAATCGGACGTTACCTCAGCTGTGATGGGCACTGCAATGGGATACATTTATGTACAGCCGGTGGGTTCCATGGAGCCACCCATGCTGTGGGTGCACACGGAATTCCCATTGCGGAGTTGTACCTGCCTGTGACTATTTATAAAAAAACGCGGTCTGACTGGGGCATGCAGACACCTTGACAGAATGAATAGTGTGTGGCACATAGGTTCCCCATTGCTATGCCCACGTGTGCAGCTCCTGATGGCGGTGGCACAGGATTATATTTCTCATTGCTTCTGTACAGCATTGTGGGCTATCGCCCCGCCCCTTTTAAAGAGGGTCGCTGCCTAGCCGTGCCAACCCTCTGCAGTGTGTGCCTGCGGTTCCTCCTCATAGCAGACGCACTTATAAATAGACATGAGGGTGGTGTGGCTATGAGGCCAGCGTGTGGCATGAGTGCAGCTGAAGGCTGCGCAGGGACACTTTGGTGTGCGCTGTGGACACTGCGTCGTGCGGGGGGCGGGGGTTGGGCAGCATGTAACCCAGGAGAAGTGGCAGCGCGGAGTGTCATGCAGGCAGTGATTGTGCTTTGTTGGAGGTAGTGTGGTGCTTAGCTAAGGTATGCATTGCTAATGAGGGCTTTTCAGAAGTAAAAGTTGTTGGGAGGGGGGGGGGCCCACTCTTGCCGCTATTGTGGGTTAATAGTGGGACCTGGAAACTTGAGATGCAGCCCAACATGTAGCCCCTCGCCTGCCCTATTCGTTGCTGTGTCGTTCCCATCACTTTCTTGAATTGCCCAGATTTTCACAAATGGAAACCTTAGCAAGCATCGGCGATATACAAAAATGCTCGGGTCGCCCATTGACTTCAATGGGGTTCGTTACTCGAAACGAACCCTCGAGCATCGCGAAAATTTCTTTCCGAGTAACGAGCACCCGAGCATTTTGGTGCTCGCTCATCTCTACACATCACTTTTTTATGGGGCCAATGGGACACCAAAACGTTTGGCCACCCATTGCACCGTGGCTAAAAGCGAGGAGCAAACCCCGCCACGCACCCGCACACTCAAGCGTTAAACGTGCACATAGCCAAATTTATCAGCCTGGAGATGCTGCCGTATAGGGTTGTGGAAACGGAGGCCTTCAAAGGTATGATGGCGGCGGCAGCCCCGCGCTACTCAGTTCCCAGTCGCCACTACTTTTCCCGATGTGCCGTCCCATCCCTGCACGGCCACGTCTCCCGCAACATTGTACGCGCCCTCACCAACGTGGTTACTGTCAAGGTCCACTTAACAACGGACACGTGGACAAGCACAGGCGGGCAGGGCCACTATATTTCCCTGACGGCACATTGGGTGAATTTAGTGGAGGCTGGGACAGAGTCAGAGCCTGGGACCGCTCACGTCCTACCCACCCCCAGAATTGCGGGCCCCAGTTCGGTGGTGGTATCTGCAGGCGGTGTGTATGCTTCCTCCACTAAACCACCCTCCTCCTCCTCCTACGCAACCTCTGTCTCGCAATCAAGATGTGTCAGCAGCAGCAAGTCGCCAGCAGTCGGTGTCGTGCGGCGTGGCAGCACAGCGGTGGGCAAGCGTCAGCAGGCCGTGCTGAAACTACTCAGCTTAGGAGAGAAGAGGCCCATGGCCCACGAACTGCTGCAGGGTCTGACAGAGCAGACCGACCGCTGGCTTGCACCGCTGAGCCTCCAACCGGGCATGGTGTGTGTGACAACGGCCGTAACCTGGTGGCAGCTCTGCAGCTCGGCAGCCTCACGCACGTGCCATGCCTGGCCCACGTCTTTAATTTGGTGGTTCAGCGCTTTCTGAAATGCTACCCACACTTGTCAGACCTGCTCGGAAAGGTGCGCCGGCTCAGGAGAAGTGGCAGCGCGGAGTGTCATGCAGGCAGTGATTGTGCTTTGTTGGAGGTAGTGTGGTGCTTAGCTAAGGTATGCATTGCTAATGAGGGCTTTTCAGAAGTAAAAGTTGTTGGGAGGGGGGGGGGCCCACTCTTGCCGCTATTGTGGCTTAATAGTGGGACCTGGAAACTTGAGATGCAGCCCAACATGTAGCCCCTCGCCTGCCCTATTCGTTGCTGTGTCGTTCCCATCACTTTCTTGAATTGCCCAGATTTTCACAAATGGAAACCTTAGCAAGCATCGGCGATATACAAAAATGCTCGGGTCGCCCATTGACTTCAATGGGGTTCGTTACTCGAAACGAACCCTCGAGCATCGCGAAAATTTCTTTCCGAGTAACGAGCACCCGAGCATTTTGGTGCTCGCTCATCTCTACACATCACTTTTTTATGGGGCCAATGGGACGCCAAAACGTTTGGCCACCCATTGCACCGTGGCTAAAAGCGAGGAGCAAACCCCGGAATCAGTGAATAATAGTGAAAAATAGTGAATTACCTACTTCAGACCTGAAACATCCCGCACTGTCCATTCGAGAAAACTGCTTAACACCTTGAAATATGCACAGGAGATAGAACAACCCATAGGTAGGTAGCGATCAACGTCAAAGGCATTGTCCCAAAAACACCCTAATAAATTAATGCTTTCCAGATGAACAGGGAGTAATTGAAAGGCCAACTCTATATCAGTCTTTGCTAACAATGACCCCAGTGCACAGCGACACACCCATCTTACTGCCGCATGAAATGATGTGTATACCACTGAACAAATGTCAGGATCTATGCCATCGTTTACCAATACCTATTTGGGGTAGGATAAATGATGAATGAGACAAAACGTGTTTGGCTCCTTCTTTGGTACCACACCCAGTGGGGATAGTACCACATTCTGCAGGGGTAGAGAAAGAAAAGGGCCCACCATACACCCATTTGCACCTCCTTCGCCAACTTTTCCCTAACCACAGTCAGATAGCGTAACGCTGATTGTAAATTCTTAACGGAAAATGGCACTCGTCATACCTCAGCCATGCATGTTCTCCATAGGTCCTGTATGCTTGGCCTATGGAATTAAAATAGCAAAATAACACCAAACTATTTTCCAGCCCCCCTTCCCTAGCAACACCCGCTAAAATCGCGAAGGCCTGCAACCAATTGATAAATGTTTGAGGAATCAACTGCCACCGCCACTTTTCCTCATCCTCCTTCTTAGGGTGCCCACTCACTAGCGTTTTTTTACTGCGAAATTCGCAGCGTTTTTTTTTTTCTGCAGGGGTCTTTGGGCTATGGGACATGCAAAGCTAAAATCGCGATCGCGCAAAATCACGATATCGCGGTAAATCGCGATTTTGCGCGATCGCGATTTTTACATTACAAGTCCCATAGACCCTCTGCAGAAAAAAAAACCTGCGAATTTCGCAGTGAAAAAAAACGCCAGTGGGTGGGCACCCTTAGACTTCGTCCTTTTTGCCTTATAAAGATTAAATGAAGGTTAGCGTCACTCCCAAATCAGCTTCTCCAGTTTCTTCCCGTTGTTCCTGGCTGCCCCTCACCAATGTCGTCGCTACCACTTCATCTGGGCCGATACCCTGTCCGTCCAGATATGGCACAAACACCGCCGACTGCAGCTGCCTGATGGTGACTGATGCACTCCAATGAGATCCCAGTAGTGCCCCTGCTAGTCCTCCATTATCCGATTCTCCTCTCACCTGCTGCAACCCCAGGAGAGGTAACCGTGTCCTTGGGCCTCACAACTTGCCGCCCATTACACCCGCTGCTCTTCACTCCAGGTCCCCCACATCTTCCACTCTGCCAGGTCCTCTTCTGATCCACCATCACCAGGGGAGCCAACCGTATCCTCACATCTCTGCCCATCGTCCGGTGCAATAGGCCCTTCCCCCATGCCAGCACAGGGCCCTCTGCACACCATAGTGCCTTGCGGCCTGCTCTATCTCCTCCTGACCTGCTTCCCGTCACCTGCTTGATTAGGAAGGGAGCGACAGCTTAGAGGGCCCTAGAGGGACTCCCCTAGTGGCCAGTACTCAATGCCGTGGTCAGCCTGGTCCTCCGTGGTGGTCTTGGTCTCACTCTCTCCCCTGTAGACACCGCCAGAGCACAGAGCCACGCAGTCCTGCAGCCAGCCAGCTCAGTGAACGCCACCTACAGCTCCCCCAATACCTTCTCCATGTCTGCCATCTCTCTAACTCCCTGACCCTGAACTGTGAGTACTGCTAGCCTGTTTCCACCATGTACTCAGTTCACTGTTCTTCCTCTGCTCCTACCTAAAATTGCTCTCACTCCCCTGTTAATCCCCCCTTATAACTAATCCTGCACCACTAATTTACATTCTCCTCCCCAACCACAACTAAACTCACTCCACCCCTCCACCTCTATCACCAGCTATTAACCCTCTACGCTCCTCTGTTTCCTAACAGCCCTACTCATGAGGGGCCTCCCCTAAAGCTCCTGTGGTTCCCAGCTCCGACCCCCATTTATGGGTCACATATGCTTGCTACCTGCAGTTACTCCAGGATCACTCTATGTATGTCTCCGGCTTGTCTCATGTCGTTTATTAACACACATATAGTGCATGCCTATTAATTGATCTCCCAATGACCCTATGTGAAAAATCCCCTATCTTTCCTCCAATCAACATTCAGAGGTGTCAACATATCCGGTCTGCCTTGATGCGATACAGCATTAACTAAAAGCAGCACTGCTGTCAGAAGTGTTTGCGCCAGTACGCTTAGTCTAGATTTACACTTAGATATTGGGATCATTGTCTATGGCTCAGTTCATGTGGTGAAGATGTGATACATTGATGATACTGATGCTGATTGGTGATCTCGTGACTGAGCAGTGCTGGGGTGATATAGGAAGTTTAATGTGAAAGCACTGCTGTGTGACTGGAGGCTACAGAAAGATGGAGGCATGGTGCTGGGATGGAAGGCATTAAATCGGATTATTAAAGAGGCATTTTGGGTCGTTGTGCACCCCCCTACAGCTTCAGGTCTGGGACGGTTACCCTAAATCTACTATTGTCCCTGCTACCTAGATAAATCTACAAGGCTTGAAGTTATACTGCAACTTTGAAGTTAAAGGAAGCCGTCTGACCCGCAGCCCCTCTGCAAATAACATTGCGGAAAGGTTGCAGGACCCGCGTCTTCGTCTAGTGATGGTGCAGGAAAATCTGTGCTGTGTATGTGCGACAGCACAATGGTCATAGCATCTGCAGTACAGATAAAAGAGAAAAAGGAAAGGAATGCGGGGTCACCGGCTATGGTCAGGGACGAATTTTGCGCAGAATTCTGCAACTGGAATATGGATCTGCCGTGTGCAGGTGGCCTTACTCACGTTTCTTAATGTCTATAATTAAAGGCAACATGCTTGCCTGAAACATGTAAGACGGCACATGTCCTTTGTTCCTTAATGTCGGCCTGGATTGTTTTATAAAGACTGAAAGCTTTAAACGCAAGGCTCGACTTTCCCCATTTTCATGTAAAACATATTTGGTATGCAGCGCCCGAGCCAGACGTGACAAAGAAGGGGAGACCACGGGGACTGTAAGATGGATGTTATGGGTGGCGCTGTTGTCTCTCCCAACTATGGCGCAAAAGGTGTCCTGCTCAGTCATCGCACAGATGGGACAGTTTCCATCCTAAACACATCAAAAAGTCCATTGTTTACAGCCAGGCCATCAGGTATAACTGGATCTGCTCCAACCCAACAGACAGAGAGGAACATTAGTACCATCTTAAAAGGACATTTATAAATCAGGGCTACCATCCCACCTCAATTGATGACCAAATCACCAGAGCTACCAGGATACCTAGAAATCAACTACTCCAATACAAGGAGAAGGAAAGAAACTATTGTGTGCCTCTAGTAGTGACCTACAATCCGCAACTAGAGGTACTAAGGAAAACTGCAAAGAAACTCCACCATACCCTGCACAAGGATGACCGTCTGAAAACCATATTCCCGGACCCTCTGTGTTACAGGCAACCTCCTAACTTGAGGAACTTTATAATCAGGAGTGCATTGTCCTCTGACACACAAAAAGGAACTTATCCCTGTAATGTAAGGAGCTGCAAGACCTGCTCACATGTAGTGACTGCGGACAGGATATGGATCCCCAACACACAGCAGGACTATAAGATCCCAGGGACATTTACATGTTCCTCGTCCAATGTTGTGTACCTGATCATGTGCAGTAAATGTCCTGTTGGGGGTCTTTATGTTGGAGAAACAGGGCAAAAACTGAAAGCAAGGATGAGATCTCATCACCACACGATTAAACACAGAAAAAGAGAATTGCCTGTGGCCAAGCACTTCTCTAACCATGGACATAACATAGGATATATGAGAGTTTTGATATTGAAGGGTGGTTTCAAGTCACAAAACCACAGAAGAATTTGGGAATTTAAATTGATAACAACCTTTGACACGCTGAATACTGGGTTAAATTATTCCCCAGGATTTATGCGTGAATGGGAAGTGTGAGACATTTATTGCACAGATAAGACCCCCATCAACAGTAATTCAGGGACCATAAACTTTCACTCCCTTATCAGTGTTTAGCTAAAAATGTTTGTGCACCTCTTGTAGCATTTCTAGCCTGCCCGACCCCCCCCCCCCCCCCAACAGGCACAAATAATAGATACAGTCTTGAAAATGAACCATGGTTTGTCACATGACGCCAGCACTTAACCCAGAACTGTAAGAGTCAATGGCAGGAAATAACTTGACAGCAGTCCTGGTAGCTTATGCATAGTAAACAGGAAGTGCACAGTTTACTGAAGCATTTAAGTAAATAACAACATTTAACAATGGCAGTCTTGAGCAGAGCAATTAGGCCTCCTTACCACGAGCGTGACGGGCTCCACCGCGTAATATTACGCTGTGAAGCCCGTCACGGCGCCCCCCAGAGCCCCTATACTTACCTGCGGGAGATAGCGTGAAATCGCTTCCCCGCCCACCGCCGCCGCGTCACCGCCCACCGCCGCCGCGTCACCGAGCGTGTCACGTGACGCGGCCGGCCGCGTCATATGGCGTCATATGACGCGCGTCGGTGGGCGGGAAAGCGTTTTTTCACGCTATCTCCTGCTGGTTACAGCGGGAGATAGCGTGAACGGACGGCTTCCATTGACTGCAATGGAAGCCGTCAGTGCGTACAGCCCGTCCTCACCCGCAGAAAATAGAGCATGCTGCGGGTGAGGACGGGAGAAATCGCGGTGCGTAATTCCGCGGTGGAATTACGCATCGTGAGCATTGTGCTATTAGGTTCAATAGAACCTAATAGCTGCGGGCAACGCAGCGGATTTTCGCCGCGAATTACGCGGCAGAAATCCGTTCGTGGGAAGGAGGCCTTAATCTTGCAGTAGACAACACAGTGCAAAACAGTTGAATCCTGAATGAATACAGCAGTATCTTCAATGTTCTCTCTATGAAACTAGAGGTGACAGTAGAAATTTTCACAGGCTTAGTTATCTGCTGGGCTTATTGGATAAAGGATTGATGCAGTTTTGAGAGGAGGATAACTTGTGAACCTTTTGCCTATCCCTGGGTTTTTATGTAACTCACTGTTTAAGTGGACTGGGTCCCAGATTCTCTTTTCCTCACTGCTCTCAGGCTAGGAAGTTGAGGAATCCTAGCTTCCCTGCTGGACAATCATGTGTTGCAGCTGCTTTCTCTGCTGACCTCCGCCTACATGTCCTCCTTCAACGACTTCCTAAGCAGACTCTCCTTAACTCCTCCTTCACTTCCTGTCTTGTTCCCACACTTTTTTCTCCTCTTCTCCCCCTCAGCATACTGGCTCACTGTGTAGTTTCTCACTCTGAGCTCTCACCAGACCCCTTTACCAATCAGTGAGGGCATGACATACAGCCAATAAGCAGCCAGCTGTTGCCAAGCTTTTAACTTAGGAAGAAGGGGGAAGCAAGGTTTCTCCAACGTTAGACACTTTCTATGTTTCCTGGAAGTACATAGCAAAGTGTGACAGGCCTATGTATGTGTGACTATTCTGGAGGACCCTCTGGGCCACTATAGGTACATTACAAGTACAATGCCCTCCTACGGAGTAAGAACTGTAAATACCATGCAACTTGCAAAGTTTTTGGTCTTGCTCTCCTTTATTGCTTCTGCCTGCTTGTTACCTTGTTATTTAATATCTCCACCTGCATTTTATATTGCCCGAGTCTAAAGATAAAAGCTGTGTTATTAGACCATTAAGTGGCCTTTTAGCACAAGATAAATGTCACCGGAACACAACATTTTCAATAGGATCCTCTGACTTTCTAATATGTATGGGTTCTCCCAACTCTTCCCAAATGCAGATTTCAATATGCCCAATCATTTGTTCCTACATGAGATAATCTGCAGCTGGAAGGGTCTGGTAGTGGCTTATGGAGGAGTCAGGAGGAAAAGCTATGAACCGTATGAGCATTCAGCTGATGGCCATATTTAGCCTTACAGCCATTCTTGTGCCAGATGTCAGGTGGAAGCCTCAGAATCCATATATGCAAGAAATCATTAGTAAAAACTGCATCAATTTACACAAGAGAATATGCAACATAATAAAACTCCCTGTGCAGGGGCGTAACTATAGGGGATGCAGTTGCACCTTGGCCCTGGAGCCTTAGGGAGCCCATAAGGGGAGAACAGTACTTTTAATGGGTAAAAGTATTATAGTTGGGGGCCCTGTTTCAGATTTTGCAATGGGGCCCAGAAGCTTCAAGTTATGCCTCTGTTCATGTGCACCTACAAATATGCAGAAATTTCTCAAAAATGTGAACAGATTTTTTGTGCATCATGTGAAATAGACTTATTTAACCCCCAGTTACATTTTTTGTACTGCACTGAAAATTTGCAACGAATCCCTTGTGGAAACATAATGTAATGCACTCTTCTGCTCAGAGGGATTGGACTGCTCTACAGTTCTGAGAATCTTGCAAGACGGTTTCCTTCTAGGCACTTATGACCCTCCAACTGCATATTAGCCTGTAATATTGGTAAAGAGTGACAAAACAGTTCCATGCTGGGTGCTGAGATAAGGCATTCAGTTTAACATGCAGTAGCTTGTAGCACCTCTGTGTCCTCAGGATCATATGAGCATTAGGCCTTGTCACATAGGTGTCACGGCAACGCCACAAGAAAATCACAGCAATATTGAATCACTGGTCCGTGGCTCCGCTGCAGCTTTTCCCCATGTCCCGGCACTGATCTTCTTCTTCTCTTCTGGTCGGGGATTAAAAAATCCCCGCCTCCTGGAAGTGCTAGCTGTGATTGGCTGACACTTAGCCAATCACAGCCAGCACTCAATGAATGTCTGTAGTTGGCTCATCGAGCACTGGCTGTGATTGGCCAAGCATCAGCCAATCACAGCCAGCACTTTCAGGAGGCGGGGATTTTTCAATCCCTGGCCAGAAGAGAAGAAGAAGACAAGTGTCCGGGACCCGGGGAGAAGATGCGGCCGGGCAGACAGCGCTTCTTAGGTGATATATGTGTATTTTTTTAACTTTTTCCCTGCAGCCAGGACTTAGATTATAGCTTTGACAGTCGGATTTCCTACTGTCAAAGTTGCATTGCACCACACAAAAATCATATTTTCGTGTGATGCAACAGAGAAGAAGGCTCCATAGGGAATCATGGGCTACAAAACCTCGCGTGTCGCGGGCATATTGTCGGACCCGCGAGGTTTTTGTGTCGAGTTGTCGCATGCTACAAAACATTGCATATGTGAAGTAACTAGAAATGAGCGAGTACCAAAATGCTCGGGTGCTCGTTACTCGAGACGAACTTTTCGCGATGCTCGAGGGTTCGTTTCGAGTAACGAAACCTATTGAAGTCAATGGGCGACCCGAGCATTTTTGTATATCGCCGATGCTCGCTAAGGTTTTCGTTTGTGAAAATCTGGGCAATTCAAGAAAGTGATGGGAACGACACAGCAACGAATAGGGCAGGCGAGGGGCTACATGTTGGGCTGCATCTCAAGTTCCCAGGTCCCACTATTAAGCCACAATAGCGGCAAGAGTGCCCCCCCCCCAACAACTTTTACTTCTGAAAAGCCCTCATTAGCAATGCATACCTTAGCTAAGCACCACACTACCTCCAACAAAGCACAATCACTGCCTGCATGACATTCCGCTGCCACTTCTCCTGGGTTACATGCTGCCCAACCACCCCCCCCCCCCACGACCCAGTGTCCACAGCGCACACCAAACTGTCCCTGCCCAGCCTTCAGCTGCCCTCATGCCACGCCACCCTCATGTCTATTTTTGAGTGCGTCTGCCATGAGGAGGAACCGCAGGCGCACACTGCAGAGGGTTGGCACGGCTAGGCAGCGACCCTCTTTAAAAGGGGCGGGGCGATAGCCCACAATGCTGTACAGAAGCAATGAGAAATATAATCCTGTGCCACCGCCATCAGGAGCTGCACACGTGGGCATAGCAATGGGGTACCTATGTGCCACACAATATTCATTCTGTCAAGGTGTCTGCATGTCCCAGTCAGACCGCGTTTTTTTATAAATAGTCACAGGCAGGTACAACTCTGCAATGGGAATTCTGTGTGCACCCACAGCATGAGTGGCTCCCTGGAACCCACCAGCTGTACATAAATGTATCCCATTGCAGTGCCCTGGACAGCAGAGCTAACGTCAGATTAAATGCAGGTGGGCTTCGGCCCACACTGCATGCCCCAACCTGACTGGGGTTTTTAATTCATAGACACAGGCAGGTACAACTCCCTATTGTGAAGTCCTTGTGGACCAACAGCATGGGTGGGTGCCAGGAAGCCACCGGCGGTACATAAATATATCCCATTGCATTGCCCATCACAGCTGAGGTAATGTCATGTTTAATGCAGGTGGGCTTGGGCCCACACTGCATGCCCCAGTCAGACTGGGGTTCTTTAGAAGTGGACACATGTAGTTACAACTTCCTGTGGACCCACAGCATGGGTGGGTGCCAGGAAGCCACCGGCGGTACATAAATATATCCCATTGCATTGCCCATCACAGCTGAGGTAATGTCATGTTTAATGCAGGTGGGCTTGGGCCCACACTGCATGCCCCAGTCAGACTGGGGTTCTTTAGAAGTGGACACATGTAGTTACAACTCCCTGTGGACCCACAGCATGGGTGGGTGCCAGGAAGCCACCGGCGGTACATAAATATATCCCATTGCATTGCCCATCACAGCTGAGGTAATGTCATGTTTAATGCAGGTGGGCTTGGGCCCACACTGCATGCCCCAGTCAGACTGGGGTTCTTTAGAAGTGGACACATGTAGTTACAACTCCCTGTGGACCCACAGCATGGGTGGCTCCCTGGAACCCACCGGCGGTACATAAATATATCCCATTGCAGTGCCCAACACAGCTGATGTAACGTCAGCTGTAATGCAGGTGGGCTAAAAATTAATTGGATTACACTGTAGGCGAGGGCCCCCAAAAATTGGTGTACCAACAGTACTAATGTACCTGAGAAAAATTGCCCATGCCCAACCAAGAGGGAAGGTGAAACCCATTAATCGCTTTGGTTAATGTGGCTAAAATTGGTAACTAGGCCTGGAGGCAGCCCAGTAAAAATAAAAATTGGTTGAGGTGAAAGTTTCAACGCTTTAATGAGCATTAAAACGTATAAAAATTGTTTAGAAAAATTATATGACTGAGCCTTGTGGGCCTAAGAAAAATTGCCCGTTCGGCGTGATTATGTGAGGTTTCAGGGGGAGGAGCAGGAGGAGGAGGAGCAATATTATACACAGATTGATGAAGCAAAAAGGTCCCCATTTTGGATGGTGATAGAGAACGATGCTTCCATCCGTGGGTGCAGCCTACGTATTGTTTAGGTATCGCTGCTGTCCGCTGGTGGAGAAGAGAAGTCTGGGGAAATCCAGGCTTTGTTCATCTTGATGAGTGTAAGCCTGTCGGCATTGTCGGTTGACAGGTGGGTACGCTTATCCGTGATGATTCCCCCAGCCACACTAAACATACTCTCTGACAAGACGCTAGCTGCAGGACAAGCAAGCACCTCCAGGGCATACAGCGCGAGTTCAGGCCACGTGTCCAGCTTCGACACCCAGTAGTTGTAGGGGGCAGAGGCGTCACCAAGGACGGTCGTGCGATCGGCTACGTACTCCCTCACCATCCTTTTACAGTGCTCCCGCCAACTCAGCCGTGACTGGGGACCGGTGACACAGTCTTGCTGGGGAGCCAGAAAGCTGGCAAAGGCCTTGGATAATGGTCCCCTGCCTGCGCTGTACATGCTGCTTGATCTCTGCGCCTCCCCTGCTACCTGGGCCGTGGAAATGCGCCTTCGGCCACTAGCGCTGTTGGATGGGAAGTTTACCATCAGTTTGTCCACCAGCGCCCTGTGGTATAGCATCATTCTCGAACCCCTTTCCTCTTCGGGAATGAGAGTGGAAAGGCTCTCCTTATACCGTGGGTCGAGCAGTGTGTACACCCAGTAATCCGTAGTGGCCAGAATGCGTGTAACGCGAGGGTCACGAGAAAGGCATCCTAACATGAAGTCAGCCATGTGTGCCAGGGTACCTGTACGCAACACATGGCTGTCCTCACTCGGAAGATCACTTTCAGGATCCTCCTCCTCCTCCTCAGGCCATACACGCTGAAAGGATGACAGGAAAGCAGCATCTGTACCCTCAGCAGTGGGCCAAGCTGTCTCTTCCCCCTCCTCCTCATGCTCCTCCCCCTCCTCCTCCTCAACACACTGAGATATAGACATGAGGGTGCTCTGACTATCCAGCGACATACTGTCTTCCCCCGCCTCCGTTTCCGAGTGCAAAGCGTCTGCCTTTATGCTTTGCAGGGAACTTCTCAAGAGGCATAGCAGAGGAATGGTGACGCTAATGATTGCAGCATCCCCGCTCAGCATCTGGGTAGACTCCTCAAAGTTTCCAAGGACCTGGCAGATGGCTGCCAACCAGGCCCACTCTTCTGTAAATAATTGAGGAGGCTGACTCCCACTACGCCGCCCATGTTGGAGTTGGTATTCCGCAATAGCTCTACGCTGCTCATAGAGCCTGGCCAACATGTGGAGCGTAGAGTTCCACTGTGTGGGCACGTCGCACAGCAATCGGTGCACTGGCAGATGAAACCGATGTTGCAGGGTCCGCAGGGTGGCAGCGTCCGTCTTGGAGTTGCGGAAATGTGCGCTGACCCAGCGCACCTTTCCGAGCAGGTACGACAAGTGTGGGTAGCTTTTCAGAAAGCGCTGAACCACCAAATTAAAGACATGGGCCAGGCATGTCACGTGCGTGAGACTGCCGAGCTGCAGAGCCGCCACCAGGTTACGGCTGTTGTCACGCACGACCATGCCCGGTTGGAGGCTCAGCGGCGCAAGCCAGCGGTCGGTCTGCTCTGTCAGACCCTGCAGCAGTTCGTGGGCCGTGTGCCTCTTCTCTCCTAAGCTGAGTAGTTTCAGCACGGCCTGCAGACGCTTGCCCACCGCTGTGCTGCCATGCCACGCGACACCAACTGCTGGCGATGTGCTGCTGCTTACACATCTTGATTGCGATTCAGAGGTTGCGTAGGAGGAGGAGGGTGGTTTAGTGGAGGAAGCATACACCGCCGCAGATACCACCACCGAGCTGGGGCACGCAATTCGGGGGGTGGGTAGGGTGTGAGCGGTCTGAGGCTCTGACTCTGTCCCAGCCTCCACTAAATTCACCCAATGTGCCGTCAGGGAGATATAGTGGCCCTGCCCGCCTGTGCTTGTCCACGTGTCTGTTGTTAAGTGGACCTTGGCAGTAACCGCGTTGGTGAGGGCGCGTACAATGTTGCGGGAGACGTGGTCGTGCAGGCCTGGGACGGCACATCGGGAAAAGTAGTGGCGACTGGGAACCGAGTAGCGCGGGGCCGCCGCCGTCATCATGCTTTTGAAAGTCTCCGTTTCCACAAGCCTATACGGCAGCATCTCCAGGCTGATCAATTTGGCAATGTGCATGTTTAACGCTTGAGCGTGCGGGTGCGTGGTGGCGTAGTTGCGCTTGCGCTCAAACAGTGGCGCTAGCGACGTCTGGACGCTGCGCTGAGAGACATTGCTGGATGGGGCCGAGGACAGCGGAGGTGAGGGTGTGGGTGCAGGCCAGGAGACGGTAGTGCCTGTGTCCTCAGAGGGGGGTTGGATCTCAGTGGCAGGTTAGGGCACAGGGGGAGAGGCAGTAGTGCAAACTGGAGGCGGTGAACGGCCTTCGTCCCACTTTGTGGGGTGCTTGGCCATCATATGCCTGCGCATGCTGGTGGTGGTGCCTCCCCAGCTGATCTTGGCGCGACAAAGGTTGCACACCACTGTTCGTCGGTCGTCAGGCGTCTCTGTGAAAAACTGCCACACCGTAGAGCACCTTGACCTCTGCAGGGTGGCATGGCGTGAGGGGGCGCTTTGGGAAACAGTTGGTGGATTATTCGGTCTGGCCCTGCCTCTACCCCTGGCCACCACACTGGCTCGGCCTGTGCCCACACCCTGACTTGGGCCTCCGCGTCCTCGCCCGCGTCCACGTCCTCTAGGCCTACCCCTACCCCTCAGCATGCTGTATTACCAGTAGTGCAGAAACAGAACGCTGTAATTAAATGTGCCGCTTATTGGCCTGTGGTTGGAGGCTGACTTCGCTTACGGAACGCCAGGAAATAATTTTGCTCAAGCCTGCTGTAACACTTCGCTGACTGCGTATGAATTTGTAGAACTACTACACCCAGCACAGACCCAGTACACTGAGGACGGTCACAGGCAGCCCAAATAGATTTTTTCCCCCAAATTTTTTTGCAAAGGCCCACTGCCTATATTCAATCAATAATATGTCTTCTGTCCCTGCCTAAGCGCTTCTGGCCCTAGGGTATGTCACAGAACTGCAGAGTGTTGCACTGTGGACTGCAATACAGCGGTGATTTCAGAGCCCAGACAGAGCCAGGAAATAATTTTGCGCAAGCCTGCTGTAACACTTAGCTAGCTGCATATGAATTTGTAGAACTACTACACCCAGCACAGACCCAGTACACTGAGGACGGTCACAGGCAGCCCAAATAGATTTTTTCCCACAAATTTTTTTGCAAAGGCCCACTGCCTATATTCAATCAATAATATGTCTTCTGTCCCTGCCTCACCACCACTACTGGCCCTGGACTATGTCTAATTACTGCAGGGCGCAATGCTCTGCACAGCCGATATACCAAAAAAAAAAAATGTGCAACACTGCAAAAAGCAGCCTCCACAGTACTGCACACGGTCAGATGTGGCCCTAAGAAGGACCGTTGGGGTTCTTGAAGCCTAAAATACTCCTAACACTCTCCCTATAGCAGCTCCAACAAGATAGCACTTTCCCTCCTCTATGTCAGAACGCATCTGAGGCGAGCCGCGGGAGGGGCCGATTTATATACTCGGGTGACACCTGATCTCGCCAGCCACTCACTGCAGGGGGGTGGTATAGGGCTTGAACGTCGCAGGAGGAAGTTGTAATGCCTTCCCTGTCTCTCTATTGGCCAGAAAAGCGTGCTAACGTCTCAGAGATGAAAGTGAAAGTAACCTGAACATCGCGTGGTGCTCGCCTCTAGTAACGAGCATCTCGAACACGCTAATACTCGAACGAGTCTCAAGCTCGGACGAGTACGTTCGCTCATCTCTAGAAGTAACCCATCGGAAAGCATGGGCTTCACATACATGCAATTTGCAGCATTGTAGCAACGAGACAAAATTGCACAACTTTGTCGATCGTGTGAATGAGGCTTTAAGCTGATTACGGGGGCACGTCCAAAATTTGTCCTTGGACCCAGCAGCCGTTCCAGCGTTAGCTGCCCCTGTGCTTCTACACAGGAGCGATCATAGCTCAGTGAATGGAGACAGAGCGGCCAGAGATCATAGCACTCACCTGCTTCCATTCAAAGTAAACAGGCAGTCAGTCACAGATGAACAACTGCCTGTTTACATGGGATGATATGTTGTTTGATTTTCAGTTTGTGCAGGCATTTACACTGAATGATTATCATGTAGTATAAAAGGACCCTAAAGCCCCTGTGCCAAGTTGCTTGCTTTCATTACTGTTGTATTTAGGATTCATGCAGTATATATCCTAAAAGATGGTAATTCTTGTTTGACATAAGAACGGTTGTTAGTCATCTGTGTTTCATTTGTCTTCAATGTAAAATGGAAAACTATAAAAGGACATACAAACTAATCTACTTGTTAATTGGTTAAAAATGACTTTCTGCAATTAGAAAAATAGAATTTCTTCTGAATGCTTTCCATTTGCTTGTGACCAAAATATTCAATTCCCCACTAGAGGGCAAAGTTTTCTAACTTTAAAAGTAAAAACAAACTGCGGCACCGAACTGTTTTCTCATTAATTCAGCACTGCTTATTGAACAATGTTACAATTAGTGATGGGCGATTAGAGTAATATAATCTGTTTCTGTCAGTATCAGGCTGATTTCACAAAAACATTGTGTATCAAATGCTTCATTTTCCAACCAGTGTTAGCGAAGCCTACCTTTCTAATCTCCTGGGAGAAAGAATTGGGAATCTCTCTTTCCCTGAGGGACACAAGGCTTAGTCTGAGAACGTCCTTTGGCCTATTTCCCTGCGTTCTGTCTCAGGAAAGGCACTACAAATTATTAGTATTATTAGTTAGATGGTACAAGACTCCACACTGGCTTTATGCGTATAAACTAGCCCCACATGGGAGATGTAAGGAGGAGGACAGTTTCTTTCTCCATATTTGGTGGAGTTGCCTGTTATTAGGACCCTTTTGGTGTGGAGTGGCAGGAGCGCTGAGAAAACTTTCCCCAGGCTTGAGGATTTCTCCTGAGATGGTCCTCCTGTGGAAACCCTCAGGACAGTTTCATTACCTAAAGAATAGGCTGATTGCCTTCCTGGTAGATGCTGTTAAGCCCTGATACCTCTTCTCTGGCTCCAAAACACTCCCCTGACATTGACACAATGGAAGGAGAAGGTTGACTTGATGTACAACCTTGAGGAGTTTACCAGTTGGACGAAGGGCACGGTCGAGAGATTTTTGCAGATCTGGAGTCCTTGGCAGAGTTTGAGGTGAGACGTAGTCCAAGACCACAATGTTTTTTCTTTATCCTGCTCCTGAGAAGGGAACTCGAGTATGTAGTACTTTTTATGACTGAAGGACACCGTGCACACAACACAGTGAAATCTCTCCCCCCACTTCCCCCCCCCCACCCCTTGCCTGTTCCTTTTCCCTAATTCTTTTCCCTATGCTCCCCTTACCGTCACCCTCTTATTTTTGTTTAATGTTTTCGATTCGTGGTTTACAGATTAATGTTGAAAAATGTAAGGTTATGTACATGGGCAGGAGTAACGGATGTCACCAATATACACTAAATGGGGTATGGCTAGGGAAAAGTGAGGTGGAAAAAGACCTGGATTGTAGACTAAACTGGAGTATTCAATGCCAATCAGCAGCTGCAAAAGCAAATAAAGTCTCGGGGTGCATTAAAAGACGTATAGGGGCGAGGGACGAGAACATTATCCTTCCATTATATAAGGCACTTGTCAGGCCTCACATGGAATACTGCACACAGTTCTGGTCACCGGTGCTCAGGAAGGATGTTACAGCGCTTGATGGGGGGGTTCAAAGAAGGGCAACTAAACTAATACATGGAATGAAGGGACTGGAATACCCAGAGAGGCAGCAAAACTGGGATTATTTACCCTGGAAAACAGACGGCTAAGGGGCGACCAAATAACTCTGTATAAATACATGAGGGGACAATAAAAGGATCTCTCCCATGATCTGTTTATACCCAGGACTGCGACGGTAACGAAAGGGCATCCGGGTCATTCCGTGTCAGTTCAACCAACGCTCCCGGTCGACCATCTCAGATTTCAATGAAACTTTGCACAAAGATAGACCCTGACCCTAAACTAAGATAGCCAGAATATTAGGCTTCAAAGTGCTTTGGTTCACGAGCTACAGGTCTTAATCTAGGGGGTTGTCATGTGATTACAGCCTACAGGTCTTAATCTAGGGGGTTGTCATGTGATTACAGCGCGCAACCTGAAAAAAGTGGCGATTTCAATCCATTGCCAAGCCAGTTCTAATGACTCTAGAGCAATGAAACTTCACACCCTAGGAGAACTTTTGGTGCTGAATCCAGCTAAGCTACTCAGACTGCCACTCTTATCATCATTCTGCCACCATTGCATGTCAAAGTAGCTGAAAAATTCTATCGCGCAAAATAAAACTCATATTTTAAGCAGTAATAACTCATAATCAATGCAATCCAACTCAGCTCTGAATTTATCAATGTGTACTCCATAGAAATGTTTCTCATTATTCCCATTATGGACCCAAAAGGATGCATAGCTCTTAAGATACAATGAGTCAAAAATGGCAAAAAACACTTTTTTGCTAATTTTTCCCTTTTTCAAAGGCGAAAATCGGAATGTACTCCATTTTTATTTTTTTTCATTTTTGTTCTATTTGGAAGAGAATTTTTTGCTCTACAAGATTCGATGTTTTTCATTTTGTTCCCAGACCTTCTAGATGGGAAAATATCAATGCCTGTGAAGGTCCTATGCACTCGCGGAGGTCAAATAATAAAATAAGTGTAAGTTTTGCATGGATGTATAATTAGTTTAGAAATCATGAGAAGGTAAATTATTTTTGGAATGAGACAACTTTTTGTGCTCAAGAAACTTATGTGATCAAAAATTGCATGGTGAGTTCAGGTGAGCCACAAGCTTTGGCCTAAGATGGTCAGAATATCATTGAGTGTTGCATAATGATTGTGGTATATTACAGTGATCACTGGGCTTATTTAGCACTCTATCCATATTGGATACTAAGATTATCTAAGGCTAGCATTTGTGTAATAAATAACTAGTTCTGAACTCGCCATGCAATTTTTGATCACATAACTAGTTATTTATTACACAAATGCTAGCCTTAGATAATCTTAGTATCCAATATGGATAGAGTGCTAAATAAGCCCAGTGATCACTGTAATATACCACAATCATTATGCAACACTCAATGATATTCTGACCATCTTAGGCCAAAGCTTGGGGCTCACCTGAACTCGCCATGCAATTTTTGATCACATAAGTTTCTTGAGCACAAAAAGTTGTCTCATTCCAAAAATAATTTACCTTCTCATGATTTCTAAACTAATTATACATCCATGCAAAACTTACACTTATTTTATTATTTGACCTCCGCGAGTGCATAGGACCTTCACAGGCATTGATATTTTCCCATCTAGAAGGTCTGGGAACAAAATGAAAAACATCGAATCTTGTAGAGCAAAAAATTCTCTTCCAAATAGAACAAAAATGAAAAAAAATAAAAATGGAGTACATTCCGATTTTCGCCTTTGAAAAAGGGAAAAATTAGCAAAAAAGTGTTTTTTGCCATTTTTGACTCATTGTATCTTAAGAGCTATGCATCCTTTTGGGTCCATAATGGGAATAATGAGAAACATTTCTATGGAGTACACATTGATAAATTCATAGCTGAGTTGGATTGCATTGATTATGAGTTATTACTGCTTAAAATATGAGTTTTATTTTGCGCGATAGAATTTTTCAGCTACTTTGACATGCAATGGTGGCAGAATGATGATAAGAGTGGCAGTCTGAGTAGCTTAGCTTGATTCAGCACCAAAAGTTCTCCTAGTGTGCGAAGTTTCATTGCTCTAGAGTCATTGGAACTGGCTTGGCAATGGATTGAAATCGCCACTTTTTTCAGGTTGCGCGCTGTAATCACATGACAACCCCCTAGATTAAGACCTGTAGCTCGTGAACCAAAGCACTTTGAAGCCTAATATTCTGGCTATCTTAGTTTAGGGTCAGGGTCTATCTTTGTGCAAAATTTCATTGAAATCTGAGATGGTCGACCGGGAGCGTTGGTTGAACTGACACGGAATGACCCATCCGCTACATCTAGAGGAAAGCAGATTTCATCACCAACACAGAAAAGGGTTCTTTACTGTAAGAGCAGTTAGACTGTGGAACTCTCTGCCGGAGGAAGTGGTGATGGCAAAATCCATAGAGGAGTTTAAAATGGGATTTGATGTCTTTCTGGAGGGGAAGGATATTACAGGATATAAATCTTAGGTTAATTGTTAATCCGGGTATACAGACAGGTAGGAACTATTAGGGGTTGATCCAGGGATTAGTCTGATTGCCATTAGGGAGTCGGGAAGGAATTTTTTCCCCAAAAGGGCTAATTGGCTTCTGCCCTTGGGGTTTTTTTTTGTCTTCCTCTGGATCAACAACACAGAAGGATAAACAGGCTGGACTAGATGGACATTGTCTTCATTCGGCCTTACAAACTATGTTACTATGTCCTTTTTCTTTCCCAGTCTATAAATTGGTCAAATTGTACTTTAAAGACGATACCACTAAGAATCTGTCTTATATTTGTTTTACAACGGGTTTAAATGAAGTTATATCTGTATATTGATCAAGGATGAACTCTGACATGTAATATCTTGTTATAAAATGCTAATAAAAATTTGATTTAAAAAAAACATTGTGTATCAGGACAGCCGATTCTGACTCCAATTACAGTCAATGGGAGTTAAAATCAGGTTTACTAATTTGTCCTCCAGAAGGTCCATAATGCAGCCAAAGTCCCCTAAATTGCATGGGAATAGAGAAGCACATCTGGGGAACACTGTACTCCTCCCAAACATTTGTCAAAATAGTGTATAGTGGTGTAGGGGTCGATCATAGCATTGGGTTGTCACCTAAAACAAAAGAAGGCCCATCCATTTTTATGTACTTGAACAGTGGGCTTAGTGTATAATTCTATAATCCAATCTCACACACAGTCTCACACCTCAGTCTCTGTAGGGGCACTTTTCAAATAACCCAGCACACCCTGTCGAAAGCTTTCTTTGCATCTACTGCTAGATGGCACATAATGGCTCCTGATCTACAAACCCTTGCAACTAAGGAAAGAGCTTACTGGTGTTGTCCCTGGCTCCCTTTCAGGCACAAAGCCCACTTGTTCTTTGTGGATTCGGTCCGGTTTATGAGACATACAAACTGCTTTCATTGAAAAAAAAAAAAGTTTTACATCAATATTAATAAGCAATATGAGATGAAAGTTGCCACAGACCAAGGGATCTCTTCCTGATTTTGGTATAACCACTATATGGGCCTCTAAGGCTTGTGAGGGAAAGGGGCATCCACGAGAGACTGCATTAAATTGTAAGAAGAGAAATGGTGAAATTTCTCCTCAAAGTAGTCTTTAAAATCTAGGCAAAAATTATCCAGACCTGGACTTTTACCTATCTTCAAGTTTTTAATTGCCTCCATTAATTCACGGTTTGAAAAGTCCACACATCCATATCTTGCACATCCTCTGTAGGGTGATGCCTATCCAAATTAATCATAGAATGGGTAGAGTTGGAAAGGACCTCGAGGGTCATCAGGTCGAACCCCCTGCTCAATGCAGGATCACTAAATCATCCCAGATGTCAGTCCAGCGTCTTAAGACTTCCATTGTAGGAGAACTCACCACCTCCTGTGGTAACTTGTTCCACTCATTGATCCCCATCACTGTCTAATATCTAATCTGTGTCTCCTCCCTTTCAGTTTCATCCCATTGCTTCTAGTCTTTCCTTGTACATATAACAATAGGGCTGATCCCTCTGCACTGTGACAGCCCTTCAGATATTTGTAGACTGCTAGTAAGTCTCCTTTCAGCCTTCTCTTCTGCAAGCTAATTATTCCCGGTTCCTTTAACCATTTCCTCATAGGACATGATTTGCAAACCGCTGACCATATCCTGATAACTTTTCTCTGAAATTGTTCCAGTTTGTCTATGTCTTTTTTTAAATTGGGGTACCCAGAACTGGACACAGTATCCCACATGAGGTCTGACTAAGGAAGAATAGAGGGATCATTACCTCACATGATCTAGACCAGTGATGGAAAACCTTTTAGAGACTGAGTGCCCAAACTGCAACCCAAAACCCACTTATTTACTGCAAAGTGCCAACACGTCAGAGGGGCGGGGCTTATCACAACGTATGTTTTCACCCCTGTTGTTTTAAAAAGGGCAGGGCTGCTTCAAAATAGACAGCGTGCAGATTTTGACTGCTTTTTGGATGCGGAAATGCTGCAGAATGTCCTCAGCCGAAAATACTGTGGAAAATTTTGCAGCATTTCCGCATCCAACAAGCAGTCAAAATCTGCACCCTGTCTATTTTGAAACAGCCGTGCCCATTTCCACCACATCTAAACATACCCCAGTGATAATAGTGACCTCCCCCCAGTATAACAGTGACCCCCCCACAGCAGCCCCCCAGTGTAACAGCGACCCCCACCCCACAGCGTTCCCCCCAGTGTAACAGCGACACCCCCACAGCAGCCCCCAAGTGTAACAGCGACCCCCCACAGCAGCTGTCCAGTGTAACAGCGACCCCTTCCCCACAGTGGCCCCCTAGTGTGACAGTGACCCCCCCCCCCAGTGTAACAGTGACCCTCCCACATACAGCGGCCACCCAGTGAAACAGCGACATCCCCCACAGCAGCCCTCCAGTGTAACAGCGACCCCCCCACACACACAGCGGCTCTCCACTGTAACAGCAACCCCCCCACACAGCGGCCCCCCAGTGTAACAGCAACCCCCCCCCCACAGGGGCCCCCCAATCTAACAGCAACCCCCCACACACAGCGGCCCCACAGTGTAACAGCAAGCCCTCCAGTGTAACAGTAACTTCCCCATAGCAGCCCCCCCAGTGTAACAGCTGCCCCCCACAGTAACAGTGACCCACCACCCACAGCGGCCCCCCAGTGGAACAGCAACACACACACACACACAGCGGCCCCCCCAGTGTAACACCTTCCCACCTCCGCCCCACAGCGGCCACCCACATGGTAGGGGAGGCCTACTGCGGGCCACTATTCCTTTTTACCTTGCCTGGAGGGTCCACCTTGCATCAGCGCCGTCTCTGCTGCTCCCAGGACGGATCTGCAATAGGGGCCGAGGCCGCCTGCACCCATGCCGTTGTTGTTGCTGATGCAGAGGATCGGCCTCTCCTCCAGGAGGAGGACGGTACTGGATTTGACCCTGCGGCTGCTCCTGCTGTGCTTCCGACCAGGACGGGAGTTGTGGGGATAAACATGCCCCCAGCAATCAGAAGCTGGGGTCGTTGACAATTGTGGCGACATAATACACAAGTACCCAGCGCTGCTAGCAGCGCAGCTGTGTGAATTACAGCAGGGAAGACGCGGCCCCTGCTGGTATTCACAAGTGGTGAGCGGCCGATGGCGGCATTTGCCAGCAGGGAGGGCTGTGCGTGCCATAGGTTCGCCACCACTGATCTAGAATCTATGCTTCTCTTAATACATCCCAGAATTGTGTTTGTCTTTTTTTGCTGCTGCATCAAACAATTGACTCATGTTCAGTCTGTGATCTATTAGTATATCCAAGTCTTTTTGACATGCACTGTTGCTTAGCTCCCTATCTTCCTGAACGAAGGCTAATCTCCGCCTCATCCTCTTTTATACTATAAACTAGCTGGCATACCCGGCTTCTGCCGAGTGAATTTGGTACTGGTTTATCTGGTGTTCACACAGAAAATCTTATGAAGTCGTCGTTACTTTAGAGATACCGAGGAAAAAAATATGTTCACCATTTTGCATGGTTCTTTGTGTTACCCAGAAAACATTACGTGGAGGTAACCATGCGACGTTTCCTTTATATAAAATGACACTGGGAAGTGAGGGCATTAGATTACGCACGTAAAATTTAGACGCTAATTCTTTTGTGCTTAGAATTGAATAATCGAGTTGGGGCCGCTTTACTTTTCCTATTTATGACATAATCAATGCTCGTGCCAAATTTCGAGTTTTTATGACATTGGGAAGCGAGAAAATTAGATTCTGTACGTAAAATTTGGACGCTAATTCTTTTTCGCATAATATTGAATAATCGACTTGGGACCCATTAACTTTTCCTATTTATGACATAATCAATGCCCGTGCCAAATTTCTATGACATCGGGAAGTGAGAGAATTAGATTACGTACGTAAAAATTGGACGCTAATTCTTTTGCGCTTAGAATTGAATAATCGAGTTGGACTCATTAATTTTTCCTATTTATGACATAATCAATGCTCATGCCAAAATTCAAGTTTATATGACATTGGGAAGTGAGAGAATTAGATTACGTACGTACAATTTGGATGCTAATTCTTTTGCGCTTAGAATTAAAATAATTGAGTTGGGATGCATAAACTTTTCCTATGTATGACATAACAATCAATTCTAATGCCAAATTTCAACTGAGAGAATTAGATTACGTATGTAAAATTTGGACGCTAATTCTTTTGCGCCAAAATTGAATAATCGAGTTGGGACCCATTAACTTTTCCTATTTATGACATAATCAATGCTTATGCCAAATTTCAAGTTTCTATGGAATCAGGAAGTGAGAGAATTAGATTCTGTACGTAAAATTTGGACGCTAATTCTTTTGCGCTTAGAATTGAATAATTGAGTTGGGACCCAATAACTTTTCCCATTTATGACATAATCAATGCTTGCGCCAAATTTAAGTTTCTGTGACATCGGAAAGTGAGAGAATTGGATTACGTACATAAAATTTGGACGCTAGTTCCTTTGCGCTAGAATTGAATAATCAAGTTGCGACCCATTTAATTTTCCTATTTTGGACATGATCTAGGCTCTTGCCGAATTTCATGTTTCTGTGACATCGGGAAGTTGGAGAATTTTTGGCCAGTCAGTCAGTCAGTCAGTCAGTGAGTCAGTGAGGGCTTTCGTCTTTATTAGAGATGAGCGAGCACCAAAATGCTCGGGTGCTCGTTACTCGGGACGAAATTATCGCGATGCTCGAGGGTTCGTTTCGAGTAACGAACCCCATTGAAGTCAATGGGCGACCCGAGCATTTTTGTATTTCGCCGATGCTCGCTAAGGTTTTCATGTGTGAAAATCTGGGCAATTCAAGAAAGTGATGGGAACGACACAGAAACGGATAGGGCAGGCGAGGGGCTACATGTTGGGCTGCATCTCAAGTTCACAGGTCCCACTATTAAGCCACAATACCGGCAAGAGTGCCCCCCCCCCTCCCAACAACTTTTACTTCTGAAAAGCCCTCATTAGCAATGCATACCTTAGCTAAGCACCACACTACCTCCAACAAAGCACAATCACTGCCTGCATGACACTCCGCTGCCACTTCTCCTGGGTTACATGCTGCCCAACCCCCCCGCACGACCCAGTGTCCACAGCGCACACCAAACTGTCCCTGCGCAGCCTTCAGCTGCCCTCATGCCACGCCACACTCATGTCTATTTATAGGTGCGTCTGCCATGAGGAGGAACCGCAGGCACACACTGCAGAGGGTTGGCACGGCTAGGCAGCGACCCTCTTTAAAAGGGGCGGGGCTATAGCCCACAATGCTGTACAGAAGCAATGAGAAATATAATCCTGTGCCACCGCCATCAGGAGCTGCACACGTGGGCATAGCAATGGGGAACCTATGTGCCACACACTATTCATTCTGTCAAGGTGTCTGCATGCCCCAGTCAGACCGGGCTTTTTAATTCATAGACACAGGCAGGTACAACTCCCTATTGTGAAGTCCCTGTGGACCGACAGCATGGGTGGCTCCCTGAAACCCACCGGCGGTACATAAAAATATCCCATTGCAGTGCCCATCACAGCTGAGGTAGTAATGTCATGTTTAATACAGGTGGGCTTCGGCCCACACTGCATGCCCCAGTCAGACTGGGGTTCTTTACAAGTGGAAACAGATGCATTTATAATTCCCTGTGGACCCACAGCATGGGTGGGTGCCAGGAAGCCACCGGCGGTACATAAAAATATCCCATTGCATTGCCCAACACAGCTGAGGTAGTAATGTTGTGCTTAATACAGGTGGGCTTCGGCCCACACTGCATGCCCCAGTCTGACTGGGGTTCTTTACAAGTGGAAACAGATGCATTTATAATCCCCTGTGGACCCACAGCATGGGTGGGTGCCAGGAAGCCACCGGCGGTACATAAAAATATCCCATTGCATTGCCCAACACAGCTGAGGTAGTAATGTTGTGCTTAATACAGGTGGGCTTCGGCCCACACTGCATGCCCCAGTCTGACTGGGGTTCTTTACAAGTGGAAACAGATGCATTTATAATCCCCTGTGGACCCACAGCATGGGTGGGTGCCAGGAAGCCACCGGCGGTACATAGAAATATCCCATTGCATTGCCCAACACAGCTGAGATAGTAATGTTGTGCTTAATACAGGTGGGCTTCGGCCCACACTGCATGCCCCAGTCTGACTGGGGTTCTTTACAAGTGGAAACAGATGCATTTATAATTCCCTGTGGACCCACAGCATGGGTGGGTGCCAGGAAGCCACCGGCGGTACATAAAAATATCCCATTGCATTGCCCAACACAGCTGGGGTAGTAATGTTGTGCTTAATACAGGTGGGCTTCGGCCCACACTGCATGCCCCAGTCTGACTGGGGTTCTTTACAAGTGGAAACAGATGCATTTATAATTCCCTGTGGACCCACAGCATGGGTGGGTGCCAGGAAGCCACCGGCGGTACATAAAAATATCCCATTGCATTGCCCAACACAGCTGAGGTAGTAATGTTGTGCTTAATACAGGTGGGCTTCGGCCCACACTGCATGCCCCAGTCTGACTGGGGTTCTTTACAAGTGGAAACAGATGCATTTATAATTCCCTGTGGACCCACAGCATGGGTGGGTGCCAAGAAGCCACCGGCGGTACATAAAAATATCCCATTGCATTGCCCAACACAGCTGAGGTAGTAATGTTGTGCTTAATACAGGTGGGCTTCGGCCCACACTGCATGCCCCAGTCTGACTGGGGTTCATTACAAGTGGAAACAGATGCATTTATAATTCCCTGTGGACCCACAGCATGGGTGGGTGCCAGGAAGCCACCGGCGGTACATAAAAATATCCCATTGCATTGCCCAACACAGCTGAGGTAGTAATGTTGTGCTTAATACAGGTGGGCTTCGGCCCACACTGCATGCCCCAGTCTGACTGGGGTTCTTTACAAGTGGACACATGTAGGTTAAACTCCGTGTGCACCTACAGCATGGGTGGCTCCCTGGAACCCACCGGCGGTACATAAAAATATCCCATTGCATTGCCCAACACAGCTGAGGTAGTAATGTCGTGCTTAATGCAGGTGGGCTTCGGCCCACACTGCATGCCCCAGTCTGACTGGGGTTCTTTACAAGTGGACACATATAGGTTAAACTCCGTGTGCACCTACAGCATGGGTGGCTCCCTGGAACCCACCGGCGATACACAAAAATATCCCATTGCATTGCCCAACACAGCGGATGTAATGTCAGCTGTAATGCAGGTGGGCTAAAAATTAATTTGATTACACTGTAGGCGAGGGCCCACAAAAATTGCTGTATCAACAGTACTAATGTACATCCAAAAAATTGGCCATGACCAACCAAGAGGGCAGGTGAAACCCATTAATCGCTTTGGTTAATGTGGCTTAAGTGGTAACTAGGCCTGGAGGCAGCCAAGTTTAACGAAAAATTGGTTCAAGCTAAAGTTTCAACGCTTTTAGGAGCATTGAAACATATAAAAATTGTTTAGAAAAATTATATGAGTGAGCCTTGTGGCCCTAAGAAAAATTGCCCGTTCAGCGTGATTACGTGAGGTTTCAGGAGGAGGAGCAGGAGGAGGAGGAGGAATATTAGACACAGATTGATGAAGCAGAAATGTCCCCGTTTTGGATGGTGAGAGAGAACGTAGCTTCCAACCGCGGGTGCAGCCTACGTATTGCTTACGTATCGCTGCTGTCCGCTGGTGGAGAAGAGAAGTCTGGGGAAATCCAGGCTTTGTTCATCTTGATGAGTGTAAGCCTGTCGGCACTGTCGGTTGACAGGTGGGTACGCTTATCCGTGATGATTCCCCCAGCCACACTAAACACACTCTCTGACAAGACGCTAGCCGCAGGACAAGCAAGCACCTCCAGGGCGTACAGCGCGAGTTCAGGCCACGTGTCCAGCTTCGACACCCAGTAGTTGTAGGGGGCAGAGGCGTCACGGAGGACGGTCATGCGATAGGCTACGTACTCCCTCACCATCCTTTTACAGTGCTCCCGCCGACTCAGCCTTGACTGGGGAGCGGTGACACAGTCTTGCTGGGGAGCCATAAAGCTGGCAAAGGCCTTGGAGAATGTTCCCCTGCCTGCGCTGTACATGCTGCCTGATCTCTGCGCCTCCCCTGCTACCTGGCCCTCGGAACTGCGCCTTCTGCCACTAGCGCTGTCGGATGGGAAGTTTACCATCAGTTTGTCCACCAGCGCCCTGTGGTATAGCATCATTCTCGAACCCCTTTCCTCTTCGGGAATGAGAGTGCAAAGGCTCTCCTTATACCGTGGATCGAGCAGTTTGTACACCCAGTAATCCGTAGTGGCCAGAATGCGTGTAACGCGAGGGTCGCGAGAAAGGCATCCTAACATGAAGTCAGCCATGTGTGCCAGGGTACCTGTACGCAACACATGGCTGTCTTCACTAGGAAGATCACTTTCAGGATCCTCCTCCTCCTCCTCTTCCTCCTCCTCAGGCCATACACGCTGAAAGGATGACAGGCAAGCAGCATGGGTACCGTCAGCAGTGGGCCAAGCTGTCTCTTCCCCCTCCTCCTCATCCTCCTCATGCTCCTCCTCCTCCTCCTGAACGCGCTGAGATATAGACAGGAGGGTGCTCTGACTATCCAGCGACATACTGTCTTCCCCCGGCTCTGTTTCCGAGCGCAAAGCGTCTGCCTTTATGCTTTGCAGGGAACTTCTCAAGATGCATAGCAGAGGAATGGTGACGCTAATGATTGCAGCATCGCCGCTCACCACCTGGGTAGACTCCTCAAATTTTCCAAGGACCTGGCAGATGGCTGCCAACCAGGGCCACTCTTCTGTAAATAATTGAGGAGGCTGACTCCCACTGCGCCGCGCAAGTTGGAGTTGGTATTCCACTATAGCTCTACGCTGCTCATAGAGTCTGGCCAACATGTGGAGCGTAGAGTTCCACTGTGTGGGCACGTCGCACAGCAGTCGGTGCACTGGCAGATTAAACCTATGTTGCAGTGTCCGCAGGGTGGCAGCGTGCTTGTGGGATTTGCGGAAATGTGCGCAGAGCTGGCGCACCTTTACGAGCAGTTATGACAAGTGGGGGTAGCTTTTCAGAAAGCGCTGAACCACCAAATTAAAGACATGGGCCAGGCATGGCACGTGCGTGAGGCTGCCGAGCTGCAGAGCCGCCACCAGCTTACGGCCGTTGTCACACACGACCATGCCCGGTCGGAGGCTCAGCGGCGCAAGCCAGTGGTCGGACTGCTCTGTCAGACCCTGCAGCAGTTCATGGGCCGTGTGCCTCTTCTCTCCTAAGCTGAGTAGTTTCAGCACGGCCTGCTGACGCTTGCCCACCGCTGTGCTGCCACGCCGCGTGACACCGACTGCTGGCGACATGCTGCTGACACATCTTGATTGCGAGACAGAGGTTGCGTTGGAGGAGGAGGAAGGTGCTTTAGTGGAGGAAGCATAAACCGCCGCAGATACCACCACCGAGCTGTGGCCCGCAATTCTGGGGGTGGGTAGGACGTGAGCAGTCCCAGGCTCTGACTCTGTCCCAGCCTCCACTAAATTCACCCAATGTGCCGTCAGGGAGATATAGTGGCCCTGCCCGCCTGTGCTTGTCCACGTGTCCGTTGTTAAGTGGACCTTGGCAGTAACCGCGTTGGTGAGGGCACGTACAATGTTGCGGGAGACGTGGTCGTGCAGGGCTGGGACGGCACATCGGGAAAAGTAGTGGCGACTGGGAACCGAGTAGCGCGGGGCAGCCGCCGCCATCATGCTTTTGAAAGCCTCCGTTTCCACAAGCCTATACGGCAGCATCTCTAGGCTGATCAATTTTGCAATGTGCACGTTTAACGCTTGAGCATGCAGTTCGTGGCGTCGTACTTGCGCTTGCGCTCAAACTGTGGCACTAGCGATATCTGGACGCTGCGCTGAGAGACATTGCTGGATGGGGCCGAGGACAGCGGAGGTGAGGGTGTGGGTGCAGGCCAGGAGACGGTAGTGCCTGTGTCCTCAGAGGGGGGTTGGATCTCAGTGGCAGGTTGGGGCACAGGGGGAGAGGCAGTGGTGCAAACCGGAGGCGGTGAACCGGCATCGTCCAACCTTGTGGGGTGCTTGGCCATCATATGCCTGCGCATGCTGTTGGTGGTGCCTCCCCAGCTGATCTTGGCGTGACAAAGGTTGCACACCACTGTTCGTCGGTCGTCAGGCGTCTCTGTGAAAAACTGCCACACCGTAGAGCACCTTGACCTGTGCAGGGTGGCATGGCGCGAGGGGGCGCTTTGGGAAACAGTTGGTGGATTATTCGGTCTGGCCCTGCCTCTACCCCTGGCCACCGCACTGGCTCGGCCTGTGCCCACACCCTCACTTGGCCCTCCGCGTCCTCGGCCGCGTCCACATCCTCTAGGCCTACCCCTACCCCTCAGCATGCTGTATTACCAGTGATTTGATTTCCCAGGCAGGAAAGAAATTGGCGCAAGGCTGCACTCAACCGTAGCTGGTTGCGTCTGATTTTTGTACGTTCTCCACGCAGCACACACGTACACGGAGACCTTAGGACTGACACAGGCAGGCCAAATATAATTTTTTCGCTTTTTTGCAAAGGGAAGGCCCCACTGCGTATATTCAATGAACAATACGTTTAATAACTGTGGTGTGGACCTGAAAAAGTGTCACACAACTTTAGTGTAGCAGAGTTATTAACTCTGGCAGAGCAGGTATTTGCCAGTCAGGAAAGACAATGGCTCAAGCCTGCAGTAAACCGTAGCTGGTTGCGTCTGATTTTTGTACGTTCTCCACGCAGCACACACGTACACGGAGACCTTAGGACTGACACAGGCAGGCCAAATATAATTTTTTCGCTTTTTTGCAAAGGGAAGGCCCCACTGCGTATATTCAATGAACAATACGTTTAATAACTGTGGTGTGGCCCTGAAAAAGTGTCACACAACTTTAGTGCAGCAGAGTTATTAACTCTGGCAGAGCAGGTATTTGCCAGTCAGGAAAGACAATGGCGCAAGCCTGCAGTAAACCGTAGCTGGTTGCGTCTGATTTTTGTACGTTCTCCACGCAGCACACACGTACACGGAGACCTTAGGACTGACACAGGCAGGCCAAATATAATTTTTTCGCTTTTTTGCAAAGGGAAGGCCCCACTGCGTATATTCAATGAACAATAACTGTGTTGTCGCCCTGCCTATACAATTCTTTCCCTGTAGTATCAATGGAGGGTGCAATGCTCTGCACAGACGATTTTTAGAAGAAAAAAAAAATGCAACACTGCTAACAGCAGCCAGCACAGTACTGCACACGGTTAAATTTGGCCCTAGAAAGGACCGTTGAGGTTCTTGAAGGCTACACTCACTTCTAACACTCTCTGCACCGCCGATTTTGAGAAAAAAAAGCAACACAGCTAACAGCAGCCTGCACACAGGTAGATGTGGCCCTAAGAAGGACCTTTGGGGTTCTTGAAGCCTACACTAACTCCTAACGCTCTCCCTACAGCAGCTCCAGCACGATAGTACTTTCCCTCAGCTAAGTCACAAGGCATGTGTGGCGAGCCGCGGGAGGGGCCGATTTTTATACTCCGGTGACATCTGATCGCCCCAGCCACTCTCAGCAGGGGGGTGGTATAGGGCTTGAACGTCACAGGGGGAAGTTGTAATGCCTTCCCTGTCTTTCAATTGGCCAGAAAAGCGCGCTAACGTCTCAGAGAGGAAACTGAAAGTAACCAGAACACCGCGTGGTACTCGTTACGAGTAACGAGCATCCCGAACACCGTAATATTCGCACGAATATCAAGCTCGGACGAGTACGTTCGCTCATCTCTAGTCTTTATATATATAGATGTTTTCATAAAACGCCCAAAACTCATCAACAGCATAGAGTGAACCACTGCCTTGATCTGGATTGAAACTTAGGCATATGCGTTTGAGGCAGCCTTGGATGTATAGCTCTGGTAAGCCACCGCCCACATTTATCACCATATTCAAAATTACTTTTCCAAACTTTATCTCTAAACCCCAGGGAGTTTTAATCAAGGATCAAAATAATTTGCTGTCAGAGGTTGGATATTTATGTTTGGAGATAGAAGAGATAGCCCCAGCAGTACTGCATTTGTTTTTTCCTGCAAGGCTGTAAGCAGAGCTGTCAAAGCTTTAGACAGATGCCAGGTACAACAACCCAGATCAGGAAGTATAATGATAGGAGATCCGTGGAAAAAGAAACCCTCAGCTTACCTAGCCTTCTGTAAAATCATCTTTCTCTCTGTAAAAATATATCCGGCATACAAGGCCCAAGGGCACTCTGCATCAGTAGATGTTTGACCTAGGATTCTATGGATCCTAGCAAGATGCTGGCCAGTGAGTTCCTTTGAAGAGCGAAGAAAGCGCTTCTTCTGGCTCTAGTCACCCGCAGAAGGTCGTCACAGGATGCCTTTTAGGCATCCCATATCAGATGTCAAGCTGGCTGCAGGACAAGTAAGTGGCAGGGCTTTCAGGAGCTCAGAGAGGAAGCATCTTACTCGGCCATCAGCCCCTTTAAGAATCATATAGATGGGCATTAACTTTTCAAACAACTTATGCTTATATGATAGCCAATGTGATAACTAGGCAAAATGTTTTTCGCTTTATTTACCTAAAATGCCATTTTTGTGTTGAAGAATCACTCTAACATGTGGGCTATTACTGATTTCCCTTCCTTCTAGCTTGGTGTCCACAGTCTGTTGTCAAAAGATTTACAGGAGACTTGAAGACCTTAGAAGATGAGGTGCAGGGGGGTGACGAATCCTCATGCTCATTAAACTGTATAGAGAGCAGAATGGAGGGGAAGGAGATAGAGCAGGAAGACATGCTCACCACAGACCTGGTACAAGACCTAATGGTGAGTTTCTGTATCTGCTGCTGTTTATTCACGTGTAGTGCTTTGTAATGCTATACATTCCTACATGATGACGGTATTTATCGATGTGTCTGTTGGAGACATTTAGGGTGCATTCACGCATGGCAGATTTTGGTGCAGATTCATACCAATATCCGCATCAAATTCCAAATCAATTGGTGCAAATTTTAATGTTTTAATTGAAGGGTTGAATCTATTGCAAGACCACGTCAAAATCTGCACCATTGGTTTGGATTTTAATGTGGTCCTGCAATACAATGGTGTCGATTTTGACTTGGTATTTAATGTAGATTTAGGGGACTCCATAGTCAACAAAGAAAATAGAGGCCAGTGTAACAATATCCGAGTCAGAGGCCTTTCGAAGGCAGTGGATCAGCAATGGCTAGAGGAGACCCTCCGACATGTATTTAATTACCCCCTGGGAGTTCCCCAAGATACCTCTTGGAGATAGTAAGATTTCATCAGTCCCTAGGCCCAAGATCTACAAACCCAGAGCACCCTCGGAATGTCATATGCTACATTCATAGATACAAATTAAAAGGACTCTATCATGCGCAGAGCACAAAAATGACGCACCATCCTTTTCAAGAGAACCAGATATAGCTGCTGTCAAACCTTTCCTGCCTCACACTCCTCAAACGCAAGGCTTTACGACCTCTCCTGGAAGAGCTTCAATACTGCAAAGTAGCGTACTCCTGGGGATTCCTTTTTTGTCTGCAGGTCCACAGAGGGCCACTTAGAGGAGCTTCATCATCCAGGCAACCTCCCTGCCTTTTTGGCTGCCATAGGCCTTCCGCTGATTCACATCTCTGAATGGCCTGTTCTACCTTAGCCACAATGTATGGACCCCTTGCCATGAGCACGAAGGAGACCAAGAAGCGGAAATAGAGGAGAACGCAGACCTGCAGATCCACAGGTGGGGACCCGCACACCATCTGCACAACAAGCAGTAGCCCTGTATTCTGCATATCACTGGCATACCACTAGGGGTCGCAACATCTAAGCGAATTGGCCATGCCCTAGCACTCAGGGAGGGGAGGGAATGTTACGCAGGAAGCCGGGGGCAATTGCAGGTTGCATACTTCCCTGGGCGCACCCTCCTCCCTTGCACTGATAGACTGCAGTTGTGATTGGTCACAACTGCAGTCTGTCAATGTAGTGCCGGCTTCAGTACGACGAGTATGCACCGCATGTAATCTTGTATGTATAGCTGGTATAACTTATACCAGCTTGTGATTTAGAGTCTGGTCGTGCATTCCGCCATTTTGGCTACGTGTCATCCATTTTTATACAATTGTGATATCCCATTCAGGCCTTGAGTAGTTAGAATGCAGTTATAAAGGCCCATTTACACGAGCACATAATTGCTCAAAGATTGCTCAAAGGACAGTTTGAGCAACAGCTTTGAGCGATTATTTTGCATAAAAAATAATTGGTATTTAGGTAGCTACTCAGCTACTTAAATAGCAATTATGTATGCAAATGAAGCCTTTACTGAATGCAACTAATAGCCCCAAGCTATTATCTGTGCTCAGATCCTTTGTTCTCCATGGGGAAACAATTCTATCAGCACTCCCCCGTGGAGAACTAATGAAGTGAGCCATGATTTTTAGGTTGACTTGATTTTAACAATCAGCTAAATGTGCCCAAAACGCGGGTGCCCCGCGCCCATTTACACGCACCGATTATCGCTAAAACATTTGCCGATTATTTTAGAGATAATCGTCCAGTGTAAATGGGCCTTTCGTTTCTCAGGCCCCCCTGCCTTTTAAATATTAGAAAGGCAACTGTCTGATATTCTCTTGGATAAAAGTAAATAAGCCCCTTCCATTCTTCTGGCCCTCCTAGCTCCACTTGTCTGTTTAGTTTAGAATTAGCATGAGGAAACCAAATAGTTTTTTACTTGTTAATGAAGTCTAAAGAAATTATCCTACTACCAGTAGAAGCTGGATTCTCACAGACGCTCTGGCTCCAAGATTCAAATGAGGAAAATATCTTTTAATAAGGAGTATTGATCAGGTGAAGGTCCTAGCCCGATATGAATTATATTTTTGGGATCGGGCAGACCAGCTAAATAAATAACATCTAAACTCATTGAGGTGCGTTCCCCAAAACACCCCCAAATGGCGTATCCGCTTACCTGGTAATAATTTGTATGTTACGCTTGTAGATACAGTCATAGCCAGAGATATGCCAGCCATATATTCCTGATCAGAGGATTTCCTGCAGAGATATGGCCAAAATGAGAAATTATGGTTATTCACAGGTATGTACGCATTTACACCACCTTTCTCTGAATGATCTCAGAGGGTGTGGGGGGAGGTTTGTTCTGGGGAAACTTTAAAAACTAGGGATTCAGATAGTTTTGTGTATATTTGTGTTACTAATTCATAATTGTGTGTTCCAGCTTACCTGGGAAACAAAAGCTAGTGGTGGCAGCGAGTGTGTGGGTATTGTAGAGTGCGGCCATCATTAGACCGGATCAGGAGATGATTTGAGTTTTTGTTCTGCATGCGTGCAGAAGCCTGGGAAATCTACCTGTATTCTAATGACTACGCACTTGCAATCCCCCTAGAGTGATCGATCGAGGCTCTGCCGTGACAAATGTTCACAGCGGGGAGAAAGCTCGGATTAGTCGATCCGTGACAAACCAGGTGCTGGAGGTGGGATCAATCAGGGTCCCCCCATCTCTCCCCTCTCCCATCCGTGACACAGCTATACATATAATTATATACAGGACATATCCAAGTTATATCAGCATCACTATATGTAGGGGGATGTATATCTGCTATATATAGCGATCTGGAGCATGCTGGTATAACCTGATATCTGCTGTATATATATATATATATACACACACACACACACTACTAGTATAAGCTATATATGGATCATGCTGGTATAACCTGGTATATCACTATAAACAGGATGTAGAAGTTACAGCAGCCGTACATATATACCCTGGATAGGCCTCTTTCACACTAGTGAGTGTGATATGGGCCGTGAATCCCATCCCCATATTGTGCTCCCCACCATGTGAAATCCCTATGGATGCAAGACGTTTTCATGTGAAAACAGCCTTGCATCACTACAGGGCTGAAGGGAATCCCCACTGCGGCTGTCAGAGCCGCGGCAGAGGTTCACGAAGTTTTACCACTACTATTAATGGGGCCAGCGCTGCTGCCGCTGGTCGCTTTGAAAGCAATAGGGCTGCTAACTGCAATCTCGCGGATAGATAGAACATGATGCAATTTGTTTCCTGCACCGCATTGCGGTGCAGTGCAGGAAAACATTGCTAATGTGTATGATCCGGATGGGTTCACTCATAGGTTCTAAAAAATCTTCGGGTAAATTCTTATTCCTATATTAGCTGCCACCTTTAATCAAGTCTCACTATCTTTTTCATTCCCACGTCACTCTCTCATGGCCCACATTACAGTGCCTCCCAGACCGGGGAAAGACCAATTGCTATGCACAAGATATCGCCCAATATCATTGATTAATGTAAGCATTAAATTCTTCTCTAAGGTTTTGGCTACCAAAAGTCATTCACAATGACCAGGTGGGCTTTGTAATGCAGAAAGAGGCAAGTGACAATACAAACAAGACCCTTCTGCAAGACCAAAGCACTAAACAAGCCATTCTGCCCTTTATCGGTGGATGCAGAAAAGGCCTTTGATTGTGTCCACTGTGGCTTCCTCCACTCTTCCCTAAAGCAACTTGGTGTGAGCCCTAGTCTCTTGGCTAAGATACTAGTCTTATATGGGAATCCCTCTGCGCAAACTCGTTTGAATGGCCTTCTGTCAGGGGCGTTCCCTATTAGGAACAGCACAAGACAGGGATTTCCCCTATCCCCACTCCCATATGCCATCATGATGGAGCGCTTGACCATGGCATTGAGGAACAATCCTGATGTGCATGCTCTGAGGGCAGGCTTTAAGACACGTAAACTAGCATTATACGCGGACGACTTCTTAATGTACGTGTCGAAGCCCCTAATATCTTTCCTGATAATTCTTCAGGAATTCAAGAGATTCTGCCAGCTGAGCAACTTTAAAGTGAACATAAACAAAACTGAAGCCTTAAATGTGTCCCTTCCCACTGAAGAGGTTCTCCACTTGAAAAGCCAATTTGATTTCAAGTGTCACTCACCATCTCTTTAATACCGGGTGGTAAATCTATCAGCAGACCTTTCTTACCTGCAGCAGCTGAACTACATCCCTCTGCTGGGAAAGACAATTAGGGATTTGAGTATTTAAAAAAAAGCAAAATCTTGGTTTGGTCACATAAGTATTAAAAATGGATGTGGTACCGAGATTTCTCTACCTATTCTATAAATATTCCATCCCAATTTTTCGAACAGATTCAGGGGGTGTTCAGTAGGTTTGTGTGGGGAGGATAAAACAGCTAAATTAACTTCCGAACCTTGACCCAGGGAGGGGTGTGTATGCCCGACCATAAGTTAGTACTATGCAGCTGCGATACTGTCCGGACTACTGAACTGGCACTTCTTCTGACAATCTAAGCAGTGGGTTGGCCTGGAGGCTACCTTATTTTTTGGACTCATATCCACACCCAGCCATGGATTCCCCCTAAAGACAGACCTAGTCACGTTCCTCATACATACCTCACTTCTACATGCATAGAAATGTGGGACAAGCTAACCTCCAGGACGGACCTTCTGATTCGGGGAGGGGCAATGGCACCTCCCTTTGCACAACCTAGCATTCATCCCCCCGGGTTTAATATACACACATTTTTTGCTGCCAAGTGCCTTAGGATACACAGTTGTGCAACATAACCAACAGTGCCTCTGCACCCTCATTCCATAGCCTTCAGGCTATATGCCCCAGTCATAAAATATCATGGTTGGAATACCTTTAGCTCTTCTCCTTTCTAAAGGACAACTTGGGCCCTACTAGCTGCAATCCCACCGAACCCCGATAGAAGACCTAATACTAAGAAAAGAACCTCCCACTCAGGCTCTATCAAAAATTTATACCATTCCCCTGATGCAGATTACCCCAGATTACTTCCTCACTGGTTCCTGGGAGAGGGAGTTGTCTGCCACAGTCTTGGACTCCACTTGGGACAGAGCATTTGTATTACCAATTACTTGTGCAACGCAGGAAAAGAACTACAAGCTGCTCACTAGGTGGTACAGATGTCCAGACCCCATTCATTGCATATATCCGACATTATCGGATTTCTGCTCTTGCTGCAGATCTGGACCAGGAACCATGCTTCACATCTGGTGGAAATGCCTGACTATTCGAATCTTCTGGAACTCCATTTTCCAGTTAAATGAACAAATTACATATACATTGGTAGAGCCGTCCCCCCAATTGACACTACTCTCCATTATACCAGGTCCTTTTGTCAAGATAAAAAAGAGCCTATTACGACACTTTCTCACAGCAGCATGCTCCATAATCCCCCGCTACTAGAGGACCCCTCACCCTCCAACTATGTTGCGGTTTATACTCGTACAGGAGATGAATCATATAATGTACATGGAGGAGATGGTGGCTGAGAGCTCTTCCAACCTACACGCAAATTTGAGCTAACGGTTGGCATGGACTGCCTTTCAGGACAACCCAGAATTTGAGTGAGAGTACGGCACTGAGCAATACCTCCCTTATCTCCCCAATATTCTTCCCTGCAAACGCAGACACATCCCCCCCACCTCTGCCCCTTCCAATTATTGCACATACATATCACTTAGTCCTTTTTCCTTCTATGTCCCCACTCCCTTTTTTTTCCTCTTCTTCTTATTTCCTTTTTTCCTGAATTGGCCTTCTCCCTTAGGCTCATGCCATTTTTTCTTGGCACCTTACTTTCTTCTTTGCCTCTTTCATCTAATTTATATTACCGTTATCCCACTCTGAAGTAGTTACTATATTGAGTTCTATCTGTGAAGCAATAATTCACTAAAGGGATTATACACAACAAATAATCTAACGCTGAGCAAATTGCTCCAACAAAGAGACTCCTAGCATAAAAGGTAACCCTACATCCTCCTACCAAAGAAATGGCTGGCAACCCAAATACAACAGTTTTTCAGTTATTGCATAAAATCATGAGTACTACGGCAACAGGGGGCGTGTAAGGATGTTGGTGTATGTTATCTCCATAACGACGGCAGTAAACATGTATAGTCTATCCCAGCTGGGACTGTGGGGCTGTAATTATTGGATAATTAACACACACACCCATAGGGGGTGTCATTAGTTATCAACTACATAAGGAGACTGAATTCAGCCATTCTGGTTGTACCAGTGGTCCATCATCAGGGTTCTGGTCTGGAGCAGGAACCTGTAGCCGCCTGCTGCTATTATCTAGCGAGCTAGTTTTATGTTATTACCGGGACTGTCAGCGTCTTCCTATCACAACCTTTAAGATGGCTAAGGTCTGCAAGGAGTAGTATGTTAGCAGGCTCTTTAGGGTGTTGGCTGACAGTTATATGTTATTTATATTGGGACAAAGAAACCACACCATCCCTGCAGCTCTGAAATTTACATTCTCTCTATTATGAAGGGCTGCAGACGTTTGGTGTGACCCCAATACAACATTTAAGATATAGAGTAGCTACCAGCAGTAGTATCTGTGGGATTCACATATTCTAAACTGAGAGGGTTTGATGGGTCGGTCTGGCCTGTGGCACACTGACGTACCATTCACATCAATCTATTCAAAGTAATATCCAAGGTTTATTGAGGTCCCTGATGATCTGTGTCCTCTAGAGAAACACATTTGACCCTTAGTAATTTTTCCATTTATACCTAGAATGCTTTCTATTAGATACATCTAATATCCAGAGAGCATTCTAGCTCGAGTCTTTCCACAGTATTCCAATTTAGTTGTATTATGGATACTGAGATCGACCATTCCCACGAATCTATTAAGTAGTGGTTGTCTTCTCACTATATCAAAGAGATCTATCTTAGATATCATCATTTATGTTTAGGTGTTCATCTTGGTACCCTATATATGTATTCTAATAAAAGTTGAATTTTAGTCTAGTTTGTGAAGGGTGTTACATAAATGTTGTTATCGTTCTGGGAGGGCTATAAGAAACTTTTTTAAAAAGCTTTATGTACAGACTACAAGAACAATTAGGTACAATCCTTGCCGTGAAATGCAGGGCCATGCAGGCATAAAAATAACAGTTGGGTGTTACTTCTCATTCTCTGTCAATGGTCCCCGCTGAGCGCTTCACATTCTGAGCGAGAGGCCAGTGAGAAGCCAGCAATAGTCAGAGGTGATCTGAGTGTGTAAACGCTCTGCACAAGCACTAACAACTTAGCGGTGACATCACCAGCTTGTGCAGTCGCTTAGATGGGCAGATCGTCCTGTGTAGATGTAGCATTAGCTCAGGTGCCAACACTTTTCCTTTTACTTTCTTTACTGCTCTGCTCTAGCGGCAGGGTGGGAACCGCCTTCTATTTATCTACTCTGGCAACCAAGAACAAATTGCAGTCTATCAGTGCACTACCGGCCGCGTGATTGGTCCAGCTGGTAGTAGCTGATGGGTTCCTTCATTCTCAAGATAGCTATTTCTTTGCCCTGCACTGAAGCCATATAGTGCAAAAGGCCAGCAGCCTTCCTACACAACAATTACATTGTGCCCAAGAAGAAGCACCTACAATCTCTTGCTCCCCTTATATATCAGAGCCAGCAGTGGTGTGTGGGTGCATCACTCCTGAACTCTGCAAAGCCCACACATCCCCTGCCATTACTGGGCTTGTATGCGGAGTGCTTGCTGCACCTTAGTTTCCCAGTGAAGTACCATATAATAATTGTGTCACTGAGACAGTGAATTGTGGCTCCAGACCCAGATAAGTGAATCATGGCTCTTTCATTTGCATATAATATATTACAGTAGCTCTCCTGTGGATACACAGACTATGCAGGGATACTTATGGCTCTACTCTGGCATCAGACCTACTAAGTCTTCATTACTCCATAATAGTTTACAGTAAATGCATGCGGGCAGGCCGGACCAATATCTAGCCTGCTCTGCCTCCATTCACTTGAACGACTATCTCTCCTGTGTAAAACCCAGGAGTGACAGTCACCAGTATCACTGTCAGGCGGTAGCTGACAGCGGCGGAGGGGATCGGGGAACATGCGACGCAATGAGGTATGCACTGTATGTAATCATATATGCACAGCTGGTATAAGTTATACTGTATAACTTATGTGGCGACCGAGCACAGACCTAAGAGGGGAAAGTAGCAGGGAATACTTTAAGATGGTGACACCCCAGTGGGGCGCTACACGCGGAGTCAGGTATGGGAAGATGTTGTTTTGTTGTAACACCAGTCTGTATACTGGTAAGGACCCAATCCGAACAAAAATAATAAATACAAAAAGTGGAGAAATAAATATAACAGGGAGTAGAACCTCTATTACCTTGGAGCACATAGTGTGGTATATCAGTGTAGGTGTTACAAAGGGACTCCAGTGCTGGTGGAAAGGGACTCCAGGAGTCAGATTGCAAAGTAAACCAAAATATTGCAGCAGTAATGGGATCGCTGCCGGGTTGACGGAATCCGGTGCAGGTTTTAGACATGGTTCTGCACCTTTTAGTAGGTGTGACACAATGTGCTCCCAACTGTGGAAGTTTAGCTGGCTATTTAGCGGAGATGGATAGGAAGCTAAGGTGCTGTAAACTATCAGTTGCTCACTGTCTGAGCTGGCAGTGAGTAGCTCCAGTGGTCAGCATGGTGTCCACGGTTCCCTACTTCGGACGGCTTATTCTACTAAAGCTAAGTGAAGAGGTAAAAAAACTTTTTCTGCACTTCTTTTTAGGAGTTGCCTCGTTTTCCAAAGGAATCAGGATGACCCAAGTCTAAAAGTGAAGGTTTATTAAATAAATGAAGTTCGGAGGGGATTTACCTCTTTTTTTTTTTTTAAAAAACAGACAAATAAAACATCCAATATGCATGCAATGCGTTTCGGCGTTCTCAAACGCCTTTATCAAGCATCTAAAGCTAAGTGCTGTGTTTTGTTTTGTTTTGTCCTTCATCAGTTTGGCCAAGTAGGGTTACTTAAGTCTCAGGAATGAGTGCAGGCCGCATCTATGGACGCGATCAGTCTGTCATGTAAGGCAGGGCCCTCTCCCTCGTTCGTTACGTAGTTAGGGAAAGACTTCCCGTTTATTATTTATCAGTTTGTTTTGGCCACCGCACTGTGAGCAAGAATTGTGCACGTCTGCAGTTGCTGATCCAGCACGTCCTTTGCAGACATAAACACAAAACAGCTTTATTCCTCTAGAACAGATGAGAGTTCAGGTTTTCACAGAAGCTGACTTTGTGGTAATGGATACATTTGCAGGCATAAATCACTTCAGCATATTTTTCAGGGGATTTGGTGTAAGAAAAACACATTTGTACCCTCTGCTGTTCCTCCCAGCTTTAGTTTCTCCTTTTCCCTCTGATTCTCTCAGCTGACAGTTCTGTGCTCTACAGTACTCCCACTTCTGATGTTATTTCCTTTCCACCACACTGGCTGGCTCTGCAATGACTTGCAGAGGCTTTCTTCTTCTCCCCGGTCTCTGTCATAGGCTTCTTTGGACTAGACTGGTACATTTTGCTTTACTTTCCTGCTTCCTGGTTGTGCCTATGTCTGGCCATCTTGATTTCTGTTCTTTCTATGTCTATGAGTGGCTGGCTTAATCTCTCTTCTCTCTTTCCCCCTTTCTCTTGTGTTAAACAGTTTTTGCACTTGTGTACTCACACTTGTAGTTGTTCTCTTCTTCCCACTGCACTGGCTGTTACTGGTGGTCTCCCCAGTCTCTATCTCTGGGCTGTCTACACAAGACTAACTCCAGGACTAGATTAACTTAACTTTGCCTACTCCTTCTCTTATAGTGTCACACTAATTCAATCTCAGGCTGACTGTGTCTTGGATGCCTGGCTAAACCATGCACTTCCCAGACTGTTGCTAGGTGACCTGTACCTTCTATGGGGATGAGTAACATTACCAATGTATATAACACAGTGAGGAATATGAACAACATAACATCATAACACTTCACATATATCATATACCATATTAAATTTGATTTAACACTGCGATCATCCCAGAAAGTGCTGGAGTACCCAACTCTAGGGTACTACAGTTACCCTCTACATCGATTATCTCCGTACCTGAAGGATGAAGCTAAATTAAAGTAGAGGAAATCTACAGTGGTATAATCCTACTGCTCACCTCCTAACATCCCCAGTAAAGATTAAGTTTAGAGATGAGCGAACGTACTCGTAATGAGTACTTACGCACCCGAGTACCGCCATTTTCGAGTACTTCAGTACTCGCGCGTAAAGATTCGGGGGGCGCCGGGGGCGGGGAGAGGCGGTGCGGTGCGGGGGGGGGAGCAGCGGGGAACAGGGGGGAGCCCTCTCTCTCTCCCTCTCCCCCCCACTCCCCGCTGCAACCCCCCGCGCCGCCACGGCGCCCCCCGAATTTTTTCGCCCGAGTACGGAAGTACTCGAAAATCGCGGTATTCGGGCGAAAAAGGGGCGGGGCCGAGCACGTTCGCTCATCTCTAATTAAGTTACATTAAAGGGGCATAGTAGGGAAAAATAAATCACTTACAAGGCTGGAGAAGGCATACCTTAACACACCACACTCCTCCCTTGCCTGGGTTGCAACCTACTCCAGTATGATCTTTGGAGTCTCACTTCTGGGAGCAGTATTGGAAAGCAGCAGCATGCGTTGGAACTTAAGGTGGCTGTTACCTTTTTAAACAGTCTGTTGAGCCAGCTGCAACCTGGGATGCATCAGTATATGCTATGGGGCCCATACATGATACTTCTCCCCAAAGTCTAAGACTAGATGTAAAGCACACTGGAACTGACACACAGGAAGGAGTGAGGAAGTTTATGCTAACTTTCCAGACGAGAAAGATGAAAATTCTACATCTTCGATTGATTTGTGGAAAATAAATGGGGTTATGCATAAGGATGTAATCCTTGGAATTGCATAAGCAGACACTAGAATGAACCCCAATGAAATGACAGATGGAAATTTTTGGGAAAACCTTCTACCAAAACATACTCCTGCATGATAACCTCACTTACAACTCTGGTTCTTTCTTCTACCTGTAATGACACATAATGTTACATAACATTTCAAACATTTTACCACATACTTCCAATTGCACATTTCTTAAACCGTATGAAACATTGTTAGCAGCATTCTTGAAAAGTCTCTTGTCATTTTCCACCTTAAAGTTTCATTAATCCGTGATCTGTCTAATACTGGACATCGACTGAGAAATACAGCCATAATTTAAAATGATTGTCTTTTTGTATCATCTGCAGATGTAGCGCACAGTCCATAATAAATAATCTGCATCATGGCTGACTCCATCACGGCAAGGTCCATGTAGCAACAGACAATGGCTCAACATACGGGAGTCCCTGAATTAAAGTGTCCATGATGAAAAGAGCAATGTCTCTTGCAAGACTCCATGACCATTTTCAGCATTAACTATGGATTCAATGACATTGTGGATTTCGAAGAAAAGCTCAATGCTTCTGAGAGTCCTTTTTAAGGCTTTTAGAAACTAACTGCTCTACATTGACAGAAAGCCTTAAAGGGGTTGTCCCGCGAAAGCAAGTGGGTCTATACACTTCTGTATGGCCATATTAATGCACTTTGTAATATACATTGTGCATTAATTATGAGCCATACAGAAGTTATCAGAAGTTATTCACTTACCTGTTCCGTTGCTAGCGTCCTCGTCTCCATGGAGCCCGCCTAATTTTCAGCGTCTAATCGCCGGATTAGACGCGCTTGCGCAGTCCGGTCTCCTTCTTTTCTGAATGGGGCCGCTCGTGCCGGAGAGCGGCTCCTGGTAGCTCCGCCCCGTCACGTGCCGATTCCAGCCAATCAGGAGGCTGGAATCGGCAATGGACCGCACAGAAGTCCTGCGGTCCACCGAGGGAGAAGATCCCGGCGGCCATCTTCACCAGGTAAGTAAGAAGTCACCGGAGCGCGGGGATTCAGGTAAGCACTGTCCGGTTTTCTTTTTTAACCCCTGCATCGGGTTTGTCTCGCGCCGAATGGGGGGGCTGTTGAAAAAAAAAAACACGTTTCGGCGCGGGACAACCCCTTTAACTCAGCTCACAAATTAAGAAATAACAAAGGTGACGTGTGCTAATAACTTCCCTTTGAATTACAAGGAAACATGATGAGCTAGTGGATTGCAAATAAAGGCTCAACATGTGTAGGAGTCCTTTAAAACTTCAAAAATAATTTGCTCTACCAGAATGGGAATCTCTGAAAAATAAGAATACAAAACAGGATTATCTCTACCTGAAATGGGAGTCTCTGTGTTTTTTTCTGACAAGTTGATCACTTGTAGTAGCAAACAAGATGGCTAGAAGACTTTGAATGTGGGGAAAGCAGATTCCTCAATGCAGCTGGTGGATTTTCATAGGCACGTATTGTAAGGACTGGCGGTTCGCGGGTCCGTCGTGCCCGCACCGCCGGTCCTGTCACACGTGCGGCTGCTCTGCGGCGCAGTAGGGCCCCAGTCCTCTTCACCTCCCCTGGCCACCGAGCTCCTCCTCACCGCTGGGTTGCTAGGGACGCGGTGGGTGTTTCCCCGCGTCGTGTCCTCAGTATTATGGCAACCAGGCATGTGTCTCTTTTCCTGCCTCCTGCAGGGCTGAGGGCGGGTTCCCCAGTGCTGCCGGGTGCACTCAGCTGCTGTCAGACTCCCCGCCCCAATGAGCTGCTGGGGCGGGAGCTCTGACAGCATTTAAACCTGCTTGTGTCTGCAGACCAGTGCCAGTGTTAGTTTGGTCTTCCTGCTACACCAGCGTACTTTGTGTTTTGACTCCTGATATTGACTCTCTGCTTTTTACCTGACGTTGCCTTTGCCTGACCCTCTTGTACCGCGTACCCTCGTTGCTGACCCGGATTGTCTGACTTTCCTTGTTGTTGGTTGTTCCAGTGTCTGTCCGTTTGTTAGTCCCAGTGTTCCCCTTCCCTAGTGAGTGTAGGGACCGTTGCCCAGTTGTCACCCTGGGGCTTAGCCCAGGGGGGCAAGTAGGTAGGGACAGGGGTTGCAGGTATTTTCAAGGACTTCCAGTTTCCCGGACTCCGAGTCCTGACACGTATTACTCCACAAGCAAAAAGTTCTCTCGCACTCCCCCCTTTTCTGAAGTAGACCTTTTATCCCCCCTGAAGATTATGCAGATATGCAGGAATTTCAGGCCACTTTACAGACTGTCTTTTCACGAAGACAACCTCCTGGGATTCATCCTCCTGAATGAACACTTACCCTTTATCAACTTGAAAAGAGATCACTGTTCCCAGGATCAACTATTGGTAATAGGCTTCTTCCTCTGCAGCATCTCTCTATTGTTCTACTGAGGTCTTTCTAACTCTTTGGGATTGCTAAGCTCTTCTTAGCACTGCAGCAGTCGTGACGGCAGCAGTCATTGTGGTAGATGAGTGTGCTGGAATAATTGCAGCAACAGAAATAGTAACGGGGTACCACTTGATTTATTTTTCTCTAATAGATCCGAAACTGTATAGGACTCCTTGGAGCTAGAATACTCTGGGATATAACCATAATCACCCTATTCAGGTAAGGGGACAGAATCACTCAAAGGAGAATCTACTGCTTCAGTGTAGCTAGGCAGGAAGAGGTCATCCTCTTGGATATCATCCTGGAGTTGTTCAGCTTTTTCTTCAACTGAAGCGAACCTTCTCTGGCGAAGATGCGGCCTTAGGTCTAGGTCAGGGTTCAGATTGACTTGCCTGTGCAGCGTTCTTCGCATACTGTTGCATCAACTCGGCCAAGTAGGCAAAAGGGCCTTCTCTCACAGACAAATCAGGGTATTTAACTGCAGCTTGCCGAGAGGACTGAGATGCGACTAGTGTCTCTTTACTCTGTGCGACTTCTGGTGTGGCCTTCAACGTGGCTTTTTCGGTGATTGTAGAGTTAGGCCAAGACGCAGGCTTCACTACGGTCTGCAATGCAGTTGGAGGTGCAGGCAGCATTCTTCTTGGTTTCGCAGGCTTCAGCTCCTTTTGGAGCTTGAATTTGGGAATAAGCCTCAGCACAGGGCCATCTTCAGATTGAAGAATAACAATTTAGGTGCTGAAGAAGGTGTTTGGAATGCCAGCTGGAGTGGGTAGTTCACCTCTAGAGGGTGCCTGCTGGTTGGGACTAGTAGATGCTATCTGAACAGTCCATACATGGGGTGCCAGGTATACTCTCTTCATGGAGCACAATCAATGGTGGGAATTCCAGTAGTCTCGATCGTTCGCCCTTCGACATAAGGGCCAGTATCTCGACCCTGGAGGCCTCCCAGTCAGCGATGGCAGCTTGCCACCTCGCCAACAAGTCTGGTGACATTGGATAGCCCTCAATTTCTGTAGGGTTAAATGGGGTTTCCTCTACCTGCAGCACTGCAGGAGTATTGGGATCTACTAGGCTCACAAAATCCACAGGACTGGCGGAATCCGTAGAAGCCACGGGGCCCAGGAACTCTACAGCATTGATGGCACCTGCCCTGGGGGGGGAGCGGGACCACCAATGGAGCAAATGGCATCTGCAAAGGATGGCAGGACAGTCTGTTCATACTGGGAAGTGGCAGGAAAGCTGAGGCCCGGAAAAGCAGGGGCGTCTGCAGTGATAGTGGGATCTGCAGCAGAGCTTAGCTTTCTTACCCAGTCCTGCTTCTACTATTGCAACAGCGACACCCTCGGCAGCGGTGGCTCCATCACTAGCAGTGTGAGCATTGTGGTTGGCAGTGGGGGAAATCACAGGCCCCAGTGGAGACATCCTCGATCTCAGCAACCAGCCGGGATCTCCGGCTCCTCTTCAAAGGTCTAGCTTTGTAGGATAGCCTGCAGCAACTCCTCTGTAAGCCATTATGCAGAGCGGCTTCAGATGCAACTGGGCTTCGCTTTCTTGAAAAATGAGAGGCAAAGATGCAGGTCTTTTCTTTTCTGGGCCCAGCAGGGATTTTGCGCTAGTGGAGTACTGGTCCGCCCAGGGTTTATCCTTTTATCCTGTTTGTGATGCCAAAATTTATGGCGACCAAGCACAGTCTTGAGAGGAGGAAGCAGTGGGGAATAAGATGGTAGTCACAGTGGCTCTGCGGCTCCTCTTGGGAGGCAGAACACAGTCTGTCGCAGTTGTGCACAGTGGTTAATTTGGCAGTTCTTATTGTGTGCTGTCTGCTGGGTGGGAAAGGGTAAGATGGTAATATCCCAATGGGGCACTACCAGTGGAGTCAGGTAGGGGAAGATGACGTTTTTTTGTTATTTATATATAGCTGGTATATGTTATACATCCTGTATATAGTGATATGTACCCTGGATATCTCCTGTATATAATTATATATGTACAGCTGATATATGTTACATATCTCCTTCATATAATTAGTTATATGGACCATGCTGATATAACCTGAGTATCTCCTGTACATAATTATTCATGTACAGCTGGTATTCATTATGCATCCTGCATATAGTGATATGGAGCATACTGGTATACCATGGGTATCTCATGAATATAAGTTTTACATTCTGTATATAGTGATATGGAATATGCTGGTATAACCTGGGTATTTTCTGTATATGGTTGCACACTTTAAAACACAAAAAAACCCTAAATGATGATATATCCTTGCCATCCTCTAAAATTCAGCACATATCCCAACAGTTCCCATTTAAATGGAGAAATTTCCATATCAAATACTTAAAGGGGTTGTCCCGCGATAGCAAGTGGGGTTAAGCACTTCTGTATGGCCATATTAATGCACTTTGTAATATACATCGTGCATTAAATATTGGCCATACAGAAGTTATACACTTACCCCCTCCGGTGCTGGCGTCCCCGTGGCGCCGACCAAAGCTGCCTTCTCCCTGGATTAGACGCGCTTGCGCTGAAGGGGCCACTCCGGCGTGCTCGCGCCGCACAGGTCTTCTGCGCATGCGCAGAAAACCTCTGCGGCGCGAGCACTCCGGAGCCGGACAGAAGAGGGCAGACAGCGCAAGCGCGTCTAATCCAGGGAGAAGGCAGCTTTGGTCGGCGCCACGGGGACGCCAGCACCGGAGGGGGTAAGTGTATAACTTCTGTATGGCCAATATTTAATGCACGATGTATATTACAAAGTGCATAAATATGGCCATACAGAAGTGCTTAACACCGCTTGCTATCGCAGGACAACCCCTTTAAGTATACTAATCCCCCAGGAACTCTCTGCTCTATGCACCTTGAACTATCTCCCTTTCACATTGAAAGACTTGAATAACTATGACAAAAATATCTCTCCTGATTTGACTGAATAAATGTGCTAAAGATGGACGTTATCTCTCTCTTCCTGTATTTATTACAGACCCAGCCTATACAGCCCCAATGAACTTCTTTAAACACCTACAATCTGCCTTTATGCAATTTATATTGGGAGGAAGATGAAAGGTTGCATCATCTACCAAACCCTCTCAAAACCTAAATCCGCAGAAGGGGCAGGGCTTAAGCTTTACCACACAGCTTCTATCCTTCTTAGAATGTTTGACTGGCACTTCCTCGAAAAGTCTAATCAAAGGATTAAACTAGAAACAGACATTGTTGTAAATTCTCTAAAATTGCTGCCTTGGATTTCGCTCTTAGTCAGACCCCACAACAATTTTAAATGTTCGTGTAGTGTACAGAAGTTGATGTGCAGAACACTCTGGATGTTTCTGAATGGTCTATGTATGTCTTGTGCTTATGTGTATTGTGTACCTACCAGGTCATCCCCCCTGTACCCTCACTCACTTTTCCATCATTTGAGGTACATACGCTACGGCTTTTCCCTCCGCTGTCCATGCGAGTAGCAGTTATCTATCGCCCCCCCCCCCCCCAGGTGCTCCTCTCCTGTTTTTGGACAATTTTGCTGCCTGACTCCCCCACTTTCTATCCTACGAAATTCCAACCGTCATCTTAGGTGATTTTAACATCCCCACTAATGACCCCAACTCCCCATCTGTCTCTCAGCTTCTTTCGCTCACCTTCTCCCTTGGTCTCTCTCAACTCACAGCTTCTCCCACTAACAGGGATAGAAACACTCTTGATCTGGTTTTCCTCCGTCTCTGCTCTTCTTCCAACTTCACTAACTCTCCTCTCCTGCTCTAGGATCATAACCTCCTGTCTTTCTCTGTCACGCTCCCCAATATCTCTCCTGACCCACCTACCTACCGTACCTGCAGGAACCTGAAGGCCACTCACACCCAGGACTTTGCTGAATCCCTACAGTGCTCTCTGTCCCCTATCTCTCTCCTCTCCTGCCCCAACCTGGCTGCGGCTCACTACAATACTGCTCTCAAACATGCCCTGGATGAAGCGGCGCCCCCCATGACCCGAGCCATCCGATGTAGAACACAGCAACCCTGGCTCTCACCTCAAACACGCTTCATCCGGCGGTGCTCTAGAAGTGCTGAATGGCTGTGGAGGAAGTCGCAAACATCCACAGACTTCCTCCACTACAAATTTATGCTCAGAACCTACAACCTCGCCCTCCACCACGCCAAACAAGTCTACTTCATCTCTCTAGTCTCCTCACTATCGCACAACTCTAAACGGCTCTTTGATACTTTTCACTCCCTTCTCAGCCCTAAACCGTAACCCCCTGTGACGGATCTTAGTGCTGTAGAGTTGGCTGCTTACTTCAAAAAGAAAATTGACGACATCCATCAGGAAATAACTTCCCAATCCAAGACTAGCTGTGACCCTAGTCTTGTCAGCACTGCATCTAGCTCCTGCTCACTGTCTGTACTCAGACCAATGACAGAGGAAGAGGTCTCCAAATTGCTCTTCTCTGCTCGCTCCACCACCTGCGCTAGCGACCCTCTCCCCTCACACCTCCTCCAGTTCCTCTCCCCAGTGGTCATCTCCCATCTCACCACTATATTCAACCTCTCTCTGACCTCTGGCATCTTTCCCTCTTCTTTCAAATATGCCATCATATCTCCACTGCTAAAGAAGCCGACTCTTGATGCGACTGATGCTGCCAATTACCGACCCATCTCTAATCTCCCCTTCATCTCTAAACTACTAGAATGCCTAGTTTACTCCCGCCTTGAAAGCTATCTATTAGAGAACTCTATCCTAGACCCCCTACACTCTGGCTTCCGACCCCAATACTCAACAGAAACTGACCTTACAAGGTTATCCAATGACCTACTGACAGCTAAATCGATGGGTGATTACTCCCTACAGATCCTCCTTGACCTCTCTGCAGCATTTGACACTGTTGACCACAAACTCCTCCTCAGTATGCTTTGCTCCATCGGCCTAAAGGACACTGCTCTCTCCTGGTTCTCCTCCTACCTATCTGACCGCTCTTTCAGCGTCTCCTTTGCTGGCTCTACCTCCCCTCCTCTTCCCCTTGCTGTTGGGGTCCCCCAGGGCTCGGTCCTCAGCCCCCTCCTTTTCTCTATCTACACAGCCCCTATTGGACAAACCCTCAGGAGATTTGGCCCCCAATACCACCTTTATGCTAACGACAACCAGCTATACACCTCTTCCCGTGACATCTCTGCACCTTTCCTCCAAAACATCACCGACTGTCTGTCCGCTGTCTCTAACACTATGTCCTCTCTCTACCTAAAACTAAACCTCTCTAAAACTGACTTACTGGTATTTCCACCCTCCATTAACCGACCTCATCCTGACATCTCCTTCTCAGTGTGTGGCGCCACCATAACTCCTAGACAAAATGCCTGCTGCCTTGGGGTCATATTCGACTCTGATCTATCATTTGCCCCCTACATCCAATCTCTCGCCCGAACATGTCAGCTGCACCTCAAGAACATCACAAGAATCCGCTCTTTTCTCACTGTAGACACGCTAAAAATGCTTACTCTTGCCCTCATCCACTCTCTGCTCAATTATTGCAACCCGCTGCTTATCGGCCTCCCCTGCACCAGACTCTACCCTCTCCAATCCATTCTGAATGCGGCAGCCAGGCTCATCTTCCTGTCCAACCGCTACTCGGACACCTCTGACCTGTGCCGGTCACTGCACTGGCTGCCCGTTAAATACAAAATTCAATTTAAACTCACTACCTTCATCCACAAAGCCCTCCACAGTGCAGCACCCCCCTATATTGTCTCCCTCATCTCAATCCATCACCCAGCCCGGGCTCTCTGCTCTGCTAATGAAACCAGACTGAGCGCCCTTTTAATTCGAACTTCTCATTTCCACCTCCAAGACTTCTCCAGAGCAGCACCAGTCCTCTGGAACACACTGCCAAAGGCTACCTGGGCAATCCAGGACTCACAAAACTTCAGGCGTGCTCTAAAAACACACCTCTTCAGGGAGGCATACCGCATTCCCTAAACAAACCCCTCTGTACTCTGCCTGATAACATGGTCCCTGACCTATTGACTGCAATCCCTGCTAGCCATCATAAACCGCTCCTGCAGTTATACTAATTCTGCCATCACACGCCCAAATGTCTGACCATTGTCTATGTGTATAGAATCCCTTACTCTCCACCTCGCCATACCGTGCACATCTCCAGCCTTTTACCTTCTGTATCACCCCACTACTTGTAGTATGTAAGCTCGTTAGAGCAGGACCCTTACCCCTATTGTTTCCTACTATTTCTATTGTTTCCATCAACTGATTACTATGTAACCGTGGTTCTTTAATTTTTGTCTTTCTGTATTCCCCCTGTCTATGTAAGCGCTGCAGAATATGTTGGCGCTATACAAATAAAGATAATTATCATTGTCAGTGTCTTCTATGGGAGTGAATTTGATGTGTATTGCATAGCTGCAGCACTGAATGGGTTACTGTCTGGGTTATGTCTGGAAATGTATCTTTTTATGTCATGTAACCTTGTTTTATATATGTGGTTGCAAGGTGCATGAGTGAGGTCTTTCCATCAGCCTTCTGCTTGGTATACTCAAGTCAGGAGCCTGTGTGCACACAGACACCTTTAGCCTGTGTCTAGGGAAGATGCAAGAAGCTTAGCAGATGGCATGTGTGTCTTTGATCCCTTCTACCCAAGCCCTTTCACTGAAGAGCAAGAGGAGACGCAAGTCTGTGAGACCCCACCATGCAGCACTGAGTGTATGTTCTACCCCATGAGTGTGAACCGGTAGAGAGTTGGAGAGTGCAAGATGAAGATTGGCTGGGACCAGAGAACCACAGATAACTAGGCCTGTGTAATCCCTCTGTCCTCCCGTGATTCCTCCCTGTCACACCATGAGTCCTCCTGCACCAGTGTCTAGCCAGGGGATGTAAATTGCATGGACTGTTCTCCACAGGTATTCAAGCTATTTTGCAAGTAAACGGCTCTGCCGCCTGTTCCCGGTTTGGCCTTTAAAGATCAACTCTATTTGCGTGGACTCTTTGCTAGATCATCTGGAATTCGTCTTATCCCCCCACCACATGCAATAGGATCACTGCAAAAAAATATCTTATCCAGAAATAAATGCCTTCTAACTTCCTTCTTCCATAATCCTGATTTTTCCCCCAGGCCTTGCGACTGAGAGATTGAAGGGATGGTCGGAGTCGGACGGCACTAGAAGCCACCAGATTTTGAACAGAAATAGGGTACCCTTCTGTGCAGAACCTAAAAACCTGCAACGAGAAGTCTTTCTCTCATGTTCCTCAAACATGCAACTTTCACAGTTTCTCAGCACTAATATATCCAACTCTGCATCTACAGCCCCACTTACTCCAGAGAGACTATTCACTAAAAAGTTGCCTCAGATCAGATGCCTCTCACAAACTTATAGCTGGTTGATCGAAGGTCTATCCACTTGGAACCACGTCTTTATGAGTGCATGGGGAAATGAGCTCGCTACAACCATAACACCAGAAGAGTGGAGCAAAGCATTTCTACTGGCCCACAAGCTGCCCATGGCCTGTAAAGCCCAAGAAAAGAATTATAAGCTAATAATAAGGTGGTATCGATACCTGGCACTGCTGCATTGTATATATCCATATATCTCAGCAAGCTGCTGGAGAGGCAGCTCGGGCACTGGAACCATGCTGCACATATGGTGGTACTTACCTTCACTTAGACCATTCTGGAACATAGTGTTCTCCACCTACACAAGAGTTACCAGATGATTTATTACAGTATACCCGCAGATTGTCCTGCTCTCCACTCTTCAAGGATCTATCTCATCAATAAAGAAGGATATCTTATGCCATTTCTTAATCTCAGCACGTGCTGTTATCCCCAGATATTAAAAAGACCCCACAAACACCCACCACCCGTGAATGGATACAGGAATTAAATGAGATCACGACGATGGAAGAGTTAATGTCTGAGGATTCAGACTTCCCAGAGAAATTTATTGCAATATGGAGCCCTTGGTTAGAGTAAAACACTGCTGATTTTCAGGCCTTGTTAAACTACGGTAACTCTAAGGTAGTGGTGAGACCTCCCGGTACCTCCCAATTCCATCCTCTGATAGGTGTCTGTCATTTTCATTATTAAAAAAACTGATACTTTTTTTGAAATTATTATTTCTGTTATTTTTTTCCCTCCCCATTCTCTACTCTTTCTTTTTCTATCCACTTTTATGATAAATTTTACTTCTACGTTAACAATACTCAACTTACTTTTCAATATAGTTCTGTTAAAATCTGGAACTAAGATAATACTTCCTTGTAAGATCTTAACATGGATGCTTAGTTATCTCACTAATTATAATAGCTACAGTAGAACCGATCTATAGATCAAGCAATGCAAGAGTTAAAATTGTTGATTTCATAAGTGCTAGGGGATTTTCCTGTCCAGTAACGATGTAATGTAAAAATTAAGGAATCGCAAAATTAAAAGGAGAAATGTATAATATGTGTTTTGAAATTTCATAAGAAAATGTTGGTTACTGTTTTCATACATTTATATGGTCCCGCAAGACCTTTGTGCGATTGTTTAATTTATAATAGTCGCAAAACTTTAATAAAAACTGATTAAACATTAAAAAACGCATGTGTTGTTTAGATCCACATGCGGCTTTATTGGTGTATGCAGTTTTTTCAACACACGCGTAAATTTTGAATACCGTATGCCGTTTTTTATGTGATTTTCAATTGCGGTTCAGAAATGCAACATAAAACATGAACACAGCCTAATGGGCTACAAATAGAGATGAGCGAACGTGTTCTTCCGAGCTTGATATTCGTGCGAATATTAGGGTGTTCGGGATGTTTGCTATTCGTAACGAACACCATGCGGTGTTCTGGTTATTTTCACTTCCTTCCCTGAGACGTTAGCGCGCTTTTCTGGCCAATTGAAAGACAGGGAAGGCATTACAACTTCCCCCTGTGACGTTCAAGCCCTATACCACCCCCCTGCTGTGAGTGGCTGGGAAGATCAGGTGTCACCCGAACATAAAAGTCGGCCCCTTCAGGCCTCATGTCCACGGGGAAAATCGGGCCCGCTACGGATTCTACATGTAGAATCTGCAGCGGGTCCCTCCTGCCCCGCAGACATGAGCGCTGAAAAGAAAAATAAATGACAATAAACTCACCTCCCATCCGCTCCGTTTCTTCTCTTCGCAGCGGCGTCATCTTCTCTCGTCGCGGCCGGATCTTCATTCTTCGGCTCGGCGGATGTGCACGATGACGTCGGTGACGTGCCCCGCGTATGCGCTGGGCCGAAGCAAAATGATCCGGCCGCGGCTGAGAGAGGATGGCGCGGCGCCGAAGAGAAGAAACGGAGCGGGTAAGTAAAATGTGATTTTTGTGTCCCGCGGATCCGGACGGCTTCCATAGGCTTCAATGGAAGCCCACGGGAGCCGTCCCCGCGGGAGACCCGCATGAAAATGGAGCATGGTCAAGATTTTTCCATGCTCCATTTTTTTTAAAATCACTTTTATTGACGATCCGCGGGTATTTATCTACCCCGCGGGTGGTCAATGCATCCCTGTGGGGTGCGGATCCGCGCGCGGGAGAAGAGTTAAAATCCGCTGCGGATTTTAATTCTTCTTTTCCCCGTGGACATGAGCCCTCAGCGGTTCGCCTCAGATGCGGTGTGAGTTAGATGAGGGACAGTGCTGTTTGTACCGGAGCTGCTGTAGGGAAAGAATTGGTAGTTAGTGTAGGCTTCAAGACCCCCCAAAGGTCCTTATTAGGGCCACTGATAGCTGTGTGTTGGCTGCTGTTAGCAGTGGCAAATTTTTTTTTCTCAAAATCGCCTCTGCAGACCGTTGCACCTGGCGTTAGGGACAGAAGTGCTGCATAGGCAGGGAGAGTGTTAGGAGTGAGTGTAGCCTTCAAGACCCTCAACGGTCCTTTCTAGGGCCATATTTATCCGTGTGCAGTACTGTCCAGGCTGCTGTTAGCTGTGCTGCATTTTTTTTTGCTTCTCAAAATCGCCTCTGCAGACCATTGCACCCTCCATTGATACTGCAGGGAAAGAATTGTATAGGCAGGGCGACAACACAGTTGTTATTCATTGAATATACGCAGTGCTGCCTTTTGGTGCCAAAAAACTGAAAACAAATCTATTTGTCCAGCCTCTGTCCGTCCTAAGGGCTGTGGACACGTGTGAGCTGCGTGAACAACATTGCTAAATCAGACGCACCCAGCTACGCTTTACTGCTGGCTTCGCCATTTGCTTTCCTTAATTGGGAAAAAAATACCTGCTCTCCAAGAGTTATAATAACTCTGCTACCCTCACGTTCTGTGACACATAAGCAGGGATACAGCACAGTTATTAAACTTCTCATGTTCATTGAATATACGCAGTGCTGCCTGTTGGTGGGAAAAAACTGAAAACAAATCTATTTGTCCAGCCTCTGTCCGTCCTAAGGGCGGTGGACACGTGTGAGCTGCGTGAACAACATTGCTAAATCAGACGCACCCAGCTACGCTTTACTGCTGGCTTCGCCATTTGCTTTCCTTAATTGGGAAAAAAATACCTGCTCTGCCAGAGTTATAATAACTCTGCTACCCTCACGTTCTGTGACACATAAGCAGGGACACAGCACAGTTATTAAACTTCTCATGTTCATTGAATATACGCAGTGCTGCCTTTTGGTGGAAAAAAACTGAAAACAAATCTATTTGTCCAGCCTCTGTCCGTCCTAAGGGCGGTGGACACGTGTGAGCTGCGTGAACAACATTGCTAAATCAGACGCACCCAGCTACGCTTTACTGCTTGCTTCGCCATTTGCTTTCCTTAATTGGGAAAAAAATACCTGCTCTCCAAGAGTTATAATAACTCTGCTACCCTCACGTTCTGTGACACATAAGCAGGGACACAGCACAGTTATTAAACTTCTCATGTTCATTGAATATACGCAGTGCTGCCTTTTGGTGGAAAAAAACTGAAAACAAATCTATTTGTCCAGCCTCTGTCCGTCCTAAGGGCGGTGGACACGTGTGAGCTGCGTGAACAACATTGCTAAATCAGACGCACCCAGCTACGCTTTACTGCTGGCTTCGCCATTTGCTTTCCTTAATTGGGAAAAAAATACCTGCTCTGCCAGAGTTATAATAACTCTGCTACCCTCACGTTCTGTGACACATAAGCAGGGACACAGCACAGTTATTAAACTTCTCATGTTCATTGAATATACGCTGTGCTGCCTTTTGGTGGAAAAAAACTGAAAACAAATCTATTTGTCCAACCTCTGACTGTCCTAAGGGCGGTGGACACGTGTGAGCTGCGTGAACAACATTGCTAAATCATACGCACCCAGCTACGCTTTACTGCTGGCTTCGCCATTTGCTTTCCTTAATTGGGAAAAAAATACCTGCTCTCCAAGAGTTATAATAACTCTGCTACCCTCACGTTCTGTGACACATAAGCAGGGACACAGCACAGTTATTAAACTTCTCATGTTCATTGAATATACGCAGTGCTGCCTTTTGGTGGAAAAAAACTGAAAACAAATCTATTTGTCCAGCCTCTGTCCGTCCTAAGGGCGGTGGAGACGTGTGAGCTGCGTGAACAACATTGCTAAATCAGACGCACCCAGCTACGCTTTACTGCTGGCTTCGCCATTTGCTTTCCTTAATTGGGAAAAAAATACCTGCTCTCCAAGAGTTATAATAACTCTGCTACCCTCACGTTCTGTGACACATTAGCAGGGACACAGCACAGTTATTAAACTTAGATAATTCATTCACTAGAGGCAGTGGGGCCTTTCGTTTTCCAAAAAGGGCAAAAATTATATTTGGCCTGCAGTCTTGCGCCAATTTATTTCCTGCCTGTGAAATCAAATCACTGGTAATACAGCATGCTGAGGGGTAGGGGTAGGCCTAGAGGACGTGGACGCGGCCGAGGACGCGGAGGGCCAAGTCAGGGTGTGGGCACAGCCCGAGCTCCTGATCCTGGTGTGTCGCAGCCGACTGCTGCGCGATTAGGAGAGAGGCACGTTTCTGGCGTCCCCACATTCATCGCCCAATTAATGGGTCCACGCGGGAGACGGTTATTAGAAAATGAGCAGTGTGAGCAGGTCCTGTCCTGGATGGCAGAAAGTGCTTCGAGCAACCTATCGTCTAACCGCAGTTCTGCGCCGTCCACTGCTGCCAATCCGAATCCTCTGTCTGCTGCTCCTCCTTCCTCCCAGCCTCCTCACTCCACTACAATAACACCTGCTCAGGAGCGGGAACACTCCCAGGAACTGTTCTCGGGCCCCTGCTTAGATTGGGCAGCAGCGGTTCCTCTCCCACCAGAGGAGTTTATCGTCACTGATGCCCAACCATTCGAAAGTTCCCGGGGTCCGGGGGAAGAGGCTGGGGACTTCCGCCAACTGTCTCAACAACTTTCTGTGGGTGAGGAGGACGATGACGATCAGACACAGTTGTCTTGCAGTGAGGTAGTAGTAAGGGCAGTAAGTCCGAGGGAGCAGCACACAGAGGATTCGGAGGAAGAGCAGCAGGACGATGAGGTGACTGACCCCACCTGGTGTGCAACGCTTACTCAGGAGGACAGGTCTTCAGAGGGGGAGTCAAGGGCATCAGCATGGCAGGTTGCAAGAGGCAGTGCGGTGGCCAGGGGTAGAGGCAGGGCCAGACCGAATAATCCACCAAGTGTTTCCCAAAGCGCTCCCTCGCGCCATGCCACCCTGCAGAGGCCGAGGTGCTCTAAGGTCTGGCAGTTTTTCACAGAGACGCCTGACGACCGACGAACAGTGGTGTGCAACCTTTGTTGCGCAAAGCTCAGCCGGGGAGCCAACACCAACAGCCTCACCACCACCACCATGCGCAGACATATGATGGCCAAGCACCCCACAAGGTGGGACGAAGGCCGTTCACCGCCTCCGGTTTGCACCCCTGCCTCTCCCCCTGTGCCCCAACCTGCCACTGAGATGCAACCCCCCTCTCAGGACACAGGCACTACCGCCTCATGGCCTGCACCCACACCCTCATCTCCGCTGTCCTCGGCCCCATCCAGCAGTGTAGTTCAGCGCACCGTTCAGCCGTCGCTTGCGCAAGTGTTCGAGCGCAAGCGCAAGTACGCCGCCACGCACCCGCACGCTCAAACGTTAACCGTCCGCATAGCAAAATTCATCAGCCTTGAGATGCTGCCGTATAGGGTTGTGGACACTGAGTCCTTCAAAAGTATCATGGAGGCGGCGGCCCCGCGCTACTCAGTTCCCAGTCGCCACTACTTTTCCCGATGTGCCGTCCCAGCCCTGCACGACCACGTCTCCCGCAACATTGTGCGCGCCCTCACCAACGCGGTTACTGCCACGGTCCACTTAACTACGGACACGTGGACAAGCACAGGCGGGCAGGGCCACTACATCTCCCTGACGGCACATTGGGTGAATTTAGTGGAGGCTGGGACAGAGTCAGAGCCTGGGACCGCTCACGTCCTACCCACCCCCAGAATTGCGGGCCCCAGCTCGGTGCTGGTATCTGCGGAGGTGTATGCTTCCTCCACTAAAGCATCCTCCTCCTCCTCCTCCTCCTCTGTCTCGCAATCAAGATGTGTTAGCAGCAGCATGTCGCCAGCAGTCGGTGTCGCGCGGTGTGGCAGCACAGCGGTGGGCAAGCGTCAGCAGGCCGTGCTGAAACTACTCAGCTTAGGCGATAAGAGGCACACGGCCCACGAACTGCTGCAGGGTCTGACAGAGCAGACTGACCGCTGGCTTGCGCCGCTGAGCCTCCAACCGGACATGGTCGTGTGTGACAACGGCCGTAACCTGGTGGCGGCTCTGCAGCTCGGCAGCCTCACACACGTGCCATGCCTGGCCCACGTCTTTAATTTGGTGGTTCAGCAGTTTCTGAAAAGCTACCCACGCTTGTCAGACCTGCTCGTAAAGGCGCGCCGGCTCTGCGCACATTTCCGCAAGTCCCACACGGACGCTGCCACCCTGCGCACCCTGCAACATCACTTTAAGCTGCCAGTGCACCGACTGCTGTGCGACGTGCCCACACGGTGGAACTCTACGCTCCACATGTTGGCCAGGCTCTATGAACAACGTAGAGCTATAGTCGAATACCAACTCCAACATGGGCGGCGCAGTGGGAGTCAGCCTCCTCAATTCCTTTCAGAAGAGTGGGCCTGGTTGGCAGACATCTGCCATGTCCTTGGTAATTTTGAGGAGTCTACCCAGGTGGTGAGCGGCGATGCTACAATCATTAGCGTCACCATTCCTCTGCTATGCATCTTGAGAAATTCCCTGCAAACCATAAAGGCAGCTGCTTTGCGCTCGGAAACGGGGGCGGGGGAAGACAGTATGCCGCTGGATAGTCAGGGCACCCTCCTGTCTATTTCTCAGCGCGTACAGGAGGAGGAGGAGGAGCATGAGGAGGATGAGGAGGAGGGGGAAGAGACAGCTTGGCCCGCTGCTGACGGTACACCGGCTGATTGCCTGTCATCCTTTCAGCGTGTATGGCCTGAGGAGGAGGAGGAGGAGGAGGATCCTGATAGTGATCTTCCTAGTGAAGACAGCCATGTGTTGCGTACAGGTACCCTGGCACACATGGCTGACTTCATGTTAGGATGCCTTTCTCGTGACCCTCGCGTTGCACGCATTCTGGCCACGACGGATTACTGGGTGTACACACTGCTCGATCCACGGTATAAGGAGAACCTGCCCACTCTGATTCCCGAAGAGGAAAGGGGTTCGAGAGTGTTGCTATACCACAGGACCCTTGCGGACAAGCTGATGGTAAAATTCCCAGCCGACAGCGCTAGTGGCAGAAGGCGCAGTACCGAGGGCAAGGTAGCAGGGGATGTGCGTAGATCGAGCAGCATGTACATCCCAGGCAGTGCAACAGTCTTTAAGGGCCTGGCCAGCTTTATGGCTCCCCACCAAGACTGTGTCACCGCTCCCCAGTCACGGCTGAGTCGGCGGGAGCACTGTAAAAGGATGGTGAGGGAGTACGTAGCGGATCGCACGACCATCCTTGGTGACGCCTCTGCCCCCTACAACTACTGGGTGTCGAAGCTGGACATGTGGCCTGAACTAGCGCTGTATGCCCTGGAGGTGCTTGCTTGTCCTGCGGCTAGCGTCTTGTCGGAGAGGGTGTTTAGTGCGGCTGGGGGAATCATCACAGATAAGCGTAGCCGCTTGTCAACCGACAGTGCCGACAGGCTAACACTCATCAAGATGAACAAAGGCTGGATTTCCCCAGACTTCTGTTCTCCACCAGCGGACAGCAGCGATACGTAAGCAATACGTAGGCTGCACCCGCGGATGGAAGCTACGTTCTCTCTCACCATCCAAAACGGGGACATTTCTGCTTCATCAATCTGTGTCTAATATTCCTCCTCCTCCTCCTCCTGCTCCTCCTCCTGAAACCTCACGTAATCACGCTGAACGGGCAATTTTTCTTAGGGCCACAAGGCTCACTCAAATAATTTTTCAGAACAATTTTTATAAGTTTCAATGCGCTTAAAAGCGTTGGAACTTTAACTTGAACCAATTTTTCGTTACACTGGGCTGCCTCCAGGCCTAGTTACCACTTAAGCCACATTAACCAAAGCGATTAATGGGTTTCACCTGCCCTCTTGGCTGGCCATGGCCAATTTTTGGGATGTACATTAGTACTGTTGATACAGCAATTTTTGTGGGCCCTCGCCTACAGTGTAATCAAATTAATTTTTAGCCCACCTGCATTACAGCTGACATTACCTCAGCTGTGTTGGGCAATGCAATGGGATATTTTTATGTACCGCCGGTGGGTTCCAGGGAGCCACCCATGCTGTAGGTGCACACTGAGTTTTTAATACATCTGTACACTTCTAAAGAACCCGTCTGACTGGGCCATGCAGTGTGGGCCGAAGCCCACCTGTATTACGCACGACATTACTACCTCAGCTGTGTTGGGCAATGCAATGGGATATTTCTATGTACCGCCGGTGGCTTCCTGGCACCCACCCAGGCAGTGGGTCCACAGGGAGTTTAACCTACATGTGTCCACTTGTAAAGAACCCCAGTCAGACTGGGGCATGCAGTGTGGGCCGAAGCCCACCTGCATTAAGCACGACATTACTACCTCAGCTGTGTTGGGCAATGCAATGGGATATTTTTATGTACCGCCGGTGGGTTCCAGGGAGCCACCCATGCTGTAGGTGCACACTGAGTTTTTAATACATCTGTACACTTCTAAAGAACCCGTCTGACTGGGGCATGCAGTGTGGGCCGAAGCCCACCTGTATTACGCACGACATTACTACCTCAGCTGTGTTGGGCAATGCAATGGGATATTTCTATGTACCGCCGGTGGCTTCCTGGCACCCACCCAGGCAGTGGGTCCACAGGGAGTTTAACCTACATGTGTCCACTTGTAAAGAACCCCAGTCTGACTGGGGCATGCAGTGTGGGCCGAAACCCACCTGCA